>NC_030992.1:2754958-2945365 GCF_000149955.1 Fusarium oxysporum f. sp. lycopersici 4287
GAGCTGGACTTTTAGCGTGGCCATGATCAACCTCAGCGAGATGGGCATGACGGATGACAAGCTAGCCTATCTCCTTACAAAACTTCCCAAGAGGAGCTTGCTTCTGCTAGAAGATGCAGATGCAGCATTCGTGAACCGGCGCCAGCGAGACTCTGATGGCTATAATGGTGCTACTGTTACCTTCTCCGGTCTCCTAAACGCTCTCGATGGTGTTGCTGCTGGCGAGGAGCGCATTGCGTTCCTGACAACCAACCACGTTGACCGCCTCGATGCCGCGCTCATCCGACCTGGTCGTGTAGATTTGATGCTTCGCATCGGTGAGGCCACACACTACCAGGCTGCTCAGATGTGGGATCGATTCTACGGTGACGTTGATAAGGATCATTCCGGCCGAGAACGATTCCTCAGCAGGCTCCAAGAGCTGGGTCTATTCGGCGTTGGACCTGATGGCAAACCATCGAATCGTCACACAAGCACAGCAGCGATTCAGGGGCTGTTTCTGTTCCATAAGGACAATATGGAAGGAGCTATCAATGACGCTGATGGTCTCATCCCCCGAAAGTTTGAGGCTTCGGATGAGGTCCCAGAGGGAGCAATCAAGACACCTGCGTGATCGCATGTGCACTTGAAATTTGTATGAATATGTAACATATGACTGGCTGCTTTGATACCCTGGATGGAGCTCAGACGAAAACTTGTGTAAAGATATGTGTATGTGTAGTGAATACGAGGCTTAGGAAATGAGTTCACTGCTGAATGGATGACAAGATAATTTATTTGTAAAACCTAATGACTCCTGGAAAGATGTGTCGACCAATTACAGAACAATTTCAATTTCCCTTGTGTTTATGTCCAACTCGTGACTTTATCGTCGTTTGGAGTTTTTTTTGGTAAATAAGTGTTAGTTGGGGCTACTGTTGCCTAGTATTTTATCTGAGCTCACCCACGGATATAGATAGACTCAGTCATCGTCTTCAACCTCACAAGCTACAAGAGAAAATTCCGACCAGCCATTTTAACGCACGTCTCAAATTATCCCGAAACAACATTCCAGAAAAGCTCTCATCCAATGTCGTCCAACAGAGGTCAGCGAACGCTTGATTCGTGGATAAAATCCAGACCATCAAGACCAGTCGCTTCAACATCTCAAGCATCTTCATCAAGAGGGGCTTCATCAAACCAGCACCCATATCCACCCAGAAGTAGACGCGACGATCCATACAGACGCGGCGTTGCGCTCGCAGCTATAGCAAAGGAAACGCTGACAGTCCTCCCTGGTATCCTTTCTCAGTTGCCAAATCTCGACGCCAACAGATCAGAGAAGCTTGAGATCCACCAACTACCTCCGCTTGCAGCTGCCGAATGTCCCAGATGGACACCATCAGGGAAAGTATCTATTAGGATTTCCAACGATGACAGTTTCAACGCGGCTATACACCTTGCGGACCTCAAAGGACCCGCATCAGGTCGCGTTGCGGTGCTGAATATGGCAAGCCATGTCAGCCCTGGTGGAGGATGGTTGAAAGGAGCGCGTGCTCAAGAGGAAGCGTTATGCTATCGAAGCTCGCTGTCTCTTTCGCTACATCGAAGATATTACCCATGGAGGCAACGCATGGGTATCTACACCCCTGATGTTGTCATTATCCGCTCCGATCAGGAAACTGGACACCAGCTTCTCATGCCTACTATCCAAGCCCGGAATTTGCCCGTCGTCAGCGTTCTCAGCATTGCAGCCCTACGCACACCACCCGTCAGGAAAATTATGTTAAACACACCCAAAGGCCCTGTGGCCAGTGAAACATATGCAAACTCTGCTGATCGCGACCTCACCAAGCTCAAGATGAGATTATGCCTTCGAATGGCAGCACGACGAAACCACGGCTTGCTTGTGCTTGGTGCCTTAGGATGCGGCGCGTTTAGGAACCCGCCGAAGGAGGTCGCTCGTTGTTGGCTAGAGGTGCTTAAGGAGCCCGAATTTCAAGGCGGCTGGTGGGAAGAGGTTTGGTTTGCTGTGTATGATCGGAGAGGTGAGGGTAATTTGGAGATTTTCGAGGAGATACTTGGTGGTGTTGAGGTCTGAGATGAGGATATAGACAAGATCTGAGAAGCATGAGCATGTTTGCAGAAGCACTGAGCATCAGTTTAGGCGTAATCCAAATGTACTCGTTTTTTCTTTTCTTCTCATTTGATGTTATTTTATGCACACCAAGTGAATTCCTTTTTCATCCCCAGCCCCCAAGGAAAGCAATCGTCAAAAGGGTCTGGCTGTAATCGCAAGACAAGCTTATATTGACAAGAACAGAATCGTACCTCTTCCAATCTCCCAATCTCAGAGTCTCAAATATAACCAAACCACTATTTCTAATGTTCTATGTTTGTTGATCTTCGTTGTTTTCCAGTAACTACGGAATCGGCCCGCCATTTGGATCCGGCGATGTGGAGCCAACGGCGCCGATGGCCCGGACAATCGGCGGTACTGTCGCGTCTGCAGCGTCTGCAGCTTAGCTCGGCATGTGAAATAGTGTCTTGGAAAAGCTTGACATTTTAATTAGACAAGCTGAAACAGAAAGAGAATTTGATTGGTTGTTGAAGGTCAACCAAATGAAAATCCCACGTTGGCGTTGTCTTTGGCTGAGAATCGTCATAACGGGTAATATTGCACAATTGATCAGGGTTGCTTTAGCTGAAGCATAAACAAACAGGATTTTGACTAGCGAATAACCTACAGCCTCTGTCTTATAGTTAGGTAATTCTACACGGCTGAGATCTAAACTCCTGCTACTGTTCCCTCTCATTCTCGGGATCACTCAAGGATGCTTCAATACTTCACGCTAGCAATATCTAAATCTCCACTGATGTACCACTTTTATGGTTTGCAAACTCTTCCTGCGGGATATTTTGATGTCGTGATCAGCGGTGGTTATTGCGTTTCAGAGAACCCCAGGTTTGCAACGCCACAAATGCATTCGAGAACGATAGATCCGAAAGCAATGAAGCCACATACAGACTCGAGTGGGGGTCTTTACAAGGGACCAGAGAGCAGCAGATCCTCAACATTGAAAAGAGACATATGAGAATTACAGAACAAGATGCATAACTATGCAGTCACACGTCTCTATCTTGTGAGACTAGGGTTCTTTGAGTCCTAGGTCCAGAATATACCCATCCTTTCAGGGCACCACAGGCTTCTTACTCGCTGTCATCCCAACCTCCATGACCAGCAGATAAGACCCAACGAGGATAGCTTCTCGAGAACCCATGAAGAGCGGGTCGATCCCTACTCCTGGATGCAGAACCCTACGCTCGCCTGCGTTAGACCGGCGGGCCCTTCGATGATGGCATAATCGCCATCCTGTCGCCTCTTAAACTAGCGTCTACTCTATCTCGACTTTTCTTGCAAGCCTTTTGCAGAAGTTTTATATACATCTCCGTGGGCCCGAGACACTTTTCCTCTTCCCTTTCCAGCGGCTGTGTCTATATTTCAACAGCTTATCTTTCTTGGCGATCACCTCTGATTCGCACCCCTCTTTGTCTGCAGAGGTTGTCATTGCCAGTATGGCGTTCAACCACAATAAGGATGAAGATGTCGTCGCTGGCGATGGTCCGTCTGAGCATAACTATGACTCTGGACGCTTGAATGATACAGAAGAGGCCGAGTCTATAGACCCGGATTCTGGTGTTAAGCGTGGTCTGAAGAATAGACATTTGTCTATGATGGCTTTGGCTGGTATTATCGGACCTGGACTTCTTGTTGGTGCAGGTGGTGCATTGAATGTCGGAGGACCAGCTGCATTGCTCATTGGATTTGGTGTTGTTGGTATGATGTTCATTGTTTTGAGATCTTTGAAGAGCATATGAAGCCCAGGTCCGATAATACCAGCTTCAGATCTCTAAAAAATTTGTTGATTCCTCATACCACGCATCATACCCTTCTCCGTTACTATAGACTCGGCCTCTTCGGTATCACTATAGCCTGGCGGAGGCTCTTTCATCTCTCTAGCCGAGCGCATGGTAGACATGTCTTTTCACGTTGCTGTAGGCTGGAATTACTTTGTTATCTGGGCCGCTGTCCTCGCCAACGAGTATAATGTCATCTGCAGTATTCTCACATATTGGGGACCAGTCGTTCCCCTATGGGGTTACTTCCTCATCTTCTGGACAGTCTTCATGGGATTCCAACTTCTTGGTGTTGAAGCTTTTGGCGAAGCCGAGTTCTGGCTTGCGCTTATGAAACTCCTCGGATTAACAGCGTACTTCATCTTCGCCATCATCTACGCCGCTGGTGGTTTGGTCGGTCAGGATGGATCTGTTGGCTTCAAATACTGGAGTGACCCGGGAGCTTTCAACGGAAATGGCTTCCGTGGTGTTGCTTCTGTCTTTGTGTTTTGCTCGACATTCTACTCTGGTGTTGAGTCTATCGCTGTGGCTGCTACTGAAACAAGAAATCCTGGTGTTGCGGTTCCTCAGGCTATTCGACAAGTCTTCTGGCGTATCATCTTCGTCTACATGGGATCAGCTTTCTTCTTTGGAATCACCTGCCCTGCTAATGCGGAGGGACTGGTGAACGGAGGTTCCAAGGCCCTGCAGAGTCCCATGACTATTGCGATTCAGAATGCTGGCTGGCAAGGAGGTATGTGCGTGAACTTCTCTCCCCTGCAAGATACTAACAAAGTTTCAGGCGTCCACCTTATCAACGCCTTCATTCTCCTAACTTGCTTGTCCGCTATCAACTCATCCATCTACTTTGGCTCTCGAACTGTTTTCTATATGGCGCAGTCTGGCAAGGCTCCTAAGATATTCGGCTGGACCAACAGCCGAGGTGTTCCAGTCTGGGCAATTTTCATCACCAATGCTGTCGGTTCCATTTCCATGATGAATGTCTCTACCGGTGCATCCAAGGCTTATAGCTATATCGTCAACCTGTCCGGTGTCAGTGCTTTCCTTGTCTGGGGCAGCATCTGCTTTATCCATATCCGCTTCCGTCGAGCTTGGGTTACTCAGGGTCGCAGTCTCGATGAGCTTCCGTACAAGGCACTCGGCTTCCCATATCTCGCCTGGTTTGGTCTTGGGGCTTGTATTTTCTTGGCTCTGGTTCAAGGGTGGACGACGTTGTCGCCATTCAATGCTGGAAATTTTGTGGATGCTTACATCCTGGTGCCACTGTTTGGTATCATCTATGTATTCTGCAAGCTGTTATGGCGCGGAAAGGATCCTCTCAAGCGTAGTTGGAGCATCGATCTCGACAGTGGCAGAAGAAAGGATCTGGATTACAAGAGTGGCCCAACAGAAAGGGATGTCCCTGGCCAAACACCTTGGTGGAAGAAGGTGTGGGCTTGGTTCTGATTTTGAATCAGTAAAATTATGGAACTTTCGGGTTACGATGTTGGGCTTTTCATGATACCTATTTAGCTTACGATTGCAAACAAATACAACTAATTTCTTTGCCTCCATCCGTTTTTCATTTACATAGGTTTACGAAATTACACTTGCAGACTGAGAAAACGAGGCATCGTTGCGAAAATATAGTAAACACATAGTATCATTCATCATCAAGTAACAATGTAAAGTCTTAGAGAGGGAAAGCTGTATATATATGTATTGAATCTCTATTACTCCATTTTATGTCTAGCCTTTGCCGCATTGAATACGGTCAGAAACGATATCTCTGACCCGGTTTAAGTAGTTCCCTCATTCTTATGTGTACGATCGTTTAGGGGAACAATAAAGACATGCTCTCTAGGCTCCAGACTAAAGCCTACAGCCATCTCCTTCCAGCCCGCCATTGCGAGCGCAACGAGCTCACCACCAGGGTGCTCTGGGGTTCGCCGGAACCTTGCCTTAGCAATAGCAGCAGTATAAGGATGTCTTCCCGTGCGATCAAGGGGCATTACCTTGACCATGTTTTGCGGACAGAAGCTGAGTGGAACTTTGACCATGACCATCTCGACACGGTATTCGGGATCAATAGGCCATGTAATATTCCTGTCGGCGATGACGTTCATCACAGACCTGACAAGATCATGAGTGATGTAGACGGGGTGCGAGTCTGGGAGATCAGGACCAAAGGCCACAGGCTTGTCTCCGAATAGTGAGCGGAACTTTTGGCAGAGAGAAACCTTGAGCATGTTGGATTTTGGGCTCGAAAACTTGTAACTGTAAGACATTATAATCATCTGTGAGTCGATGATTAACAGAATTTGGTATATAATGGAGTCGTGGTCCGTTATATAGACAGGCAGATAATATAAGAAACATTTCGTTCAACTGTTCAGATGGACACTTCTTTCACCAATGGCTCATATGAATAGAAATACTGAACATTCAAGCATCTTCTTTGTATCAATAAATCCACCAGGCTCAAATGAGCAATTCTCTTTGTTCTCATCAAGATACTTGTTCAGTAAGATATACTCAGTCAGAGACCGGAAGTTGTTCAGAGACAAAGATGAGCATTTCATAAACTTGCAAGGGCAAGAATTCAGCTAATCTGTCGTTCTTCTAACGTAAGCCAAGACGGCGTGCTCTATTTATCGACTACAATCCACCACATGGAGAATCTCAAAATTGGCATTGTCCATGGTGAGTAAGTCGTTCTATACCGCATTGTATGCTGCTTAGTGGTGAAAAAAAAAGATCGGGGCAATTTCAATACGATATTCTGAGACATATACAGTACTTTTTCTAACAATATCAATGTGGTACAACAATCTCTTTGTCAATCAATGATGCTATTCACAGTCACATGTGATGTCTCATTCCTGGTCGGACTTATTGATTCCCCGGTTTGAGTTCAGGGGCACTGCAGGGGCCCGTGCGGAGCGCTCGGGAGCGGGCTGGCGGGCGACCACAGGGTTGGGTTCCTGTACATATCTTTCCTGTATTCTGCACCAGTATATCACCAGGGTGGTTCGTATCTCGAGTACCTATACATCTAGGCCTCTGTCGATCTCATTGAAGTGATCGCAACGTGCCCTGTTGCGCTCCCTCTTGAAGCTCCCAACAGACATCGACAATCTCGACTAGGGATCTTACATCACGATCGACGATTTACATATTAGCCAAGCCTTTCGCTCGCTACAGCTTCTCTAGCGATTACCGACTCGTACAGGACAAAGACACATCTCCTCTTCAACCTCACTCACGTCATACGCATCATCCAGATAGCTCCTTTCCACCAATAAGTGGGCTATCACTATCGTTATCGCCGTCGAATGCCTCATCGCCGTATCATGAAATTTAGCCCGGGTGCTACTGCGACTTAATTATATTCACCGATAATCTCTCACGATCGAACAGCATTCGTTCTGCATGTGTCACCATCCCGCTCGATCCGTCCACGATCTATATAACCGGCACCCAAACTCGATCCAGATACCATCTTCAACGTTGCGACCTAGGGAGGTCGAGTGAGCTTCGAGACGGCCGGTCACAAGTCGAATGAATGCAACCTCTAAACCCCTTCCTGGCCGCCTTCTTTAAGAGCTCCCTCCCCAGCCAGTGCACCCCGGTACATCACCACATCCTACTGGTTCCGTCAACGGATGTGCTTCTTACATTCCGCGAGACCGAGAGCGGGAGTGCCCCTGCTGAGGTCATCGCATCGGAGGACTTCCTCGCCAGTCACGTTCTCCGTGTGCCATCTCCAAATGGCGTCGCAGGAGGCAAAGACGGTGCCCAGAACTTGAGGGAAGTGAGAGGAAAGGCAAAGCAGTTTACAACGCTTAACGGCAAAAGTGTGGTCATCAAGGACGCTTTCATATACAGTAACAAAGGTGCGAAGCCAAGAACTGGCGAAAGGCAATATTACTAACCGAGAATAGGCTTCAAAACACTCGCCCAGGCCCAGCTTCTGAACGACATCGTCTTCTACCCCGACGTCTTCGAACCACGGCAATGGCTTCTCTACTATATATCGAGACCCCTTGTGGGCGTCTGGGAGGAGAACAAGATTACACCAGCCATCTTGGTCCCCGGTGTACGAAAGCGCAGGATTCCCGATCAGAAACAGACACCAAACTCCGAGTCGACCGAAAACACTGCTCCTCGAAAGAAAGACATCAAGAGCTTTCACGACCTCCTGAACAATTTCCCGATGATTGCGCGCCAGATGCAACCCGGCCTTGAGAAGTTATTCGTCGAGTTCAGCAACGTCTTCCGAAGTCCACTACCTCCTCCCCCGTCAGCCGAGCACATTCCAGATCCCCCACCGAATGGGTCTATCAGCAATACTGCAAGGCGAGCGCGCTCTAATAGTGCATTGGCAAGCACGGGCGACGAGGGCAGATTACCAGTGACAGAGAACTTCTATGCTGAGGACGATGAAGATATCATGAGGGCGTCTCTTGAAACCGCAGTCACAACTGCGATCGACCTCTTCCAAGGGGTCGACAAACAACAACTTTCTCTTCTCGGCGCGACGACTGATCTGACTGGTCCTCTTGTGGAGAAACTGATCGAGCGTTATGTCACAGAAAATGTTCACAATCAACTTTGGCCGAGACTCAATGCACTGAAGAGACCTTATGATCTCGAACTGGAAGCAAAAATCAGAAAGATGCAGTTTATCGATATTTCACAACTAGGCATTGCCATTGATGGCGGTTCGAAGGCGAAGCATGACCTAATCATTCAACTAGGACCGGCTGTTGAGGAATTCAAGAAGATATCTGCGGCCACTTGCCCTCAAGTCATGCTGGATCTTTTATTATCAACAATCAAGATTGTGTCTCGCTTGACGGATTCATCGAAATCTCAGGCAGCGTCATCTGATGCATCCTCGGAGAAGCCCATCATGACTATCAACGCGGATACCTTGGTCTCATTCTTGCTCTATGTGGTCATCCGATCACAAGTCAAGCAGTTACAGGCACGCTTGATTTACGTCAGGAATTTCATCTTCATAGACGACGTAGACAGCGGCGAGTTGGGCTATGCGCTGAGTACATTCGAGGCAGTGCTGGCTTATCTTGTTCTTGACTCGGCCGGCTTGAGGCGAGCCAGCAGAAGAAACAAAGCCTTATGGGACGCGGCGAAGACAGGAACTCTGGACGACCTTAAAAAGATAATGGAACCTGGCTCGGGGCCTGCTGATGATGACGAGCTGTCAGAATCACCTACCTCCAGCCGTCGAGCATCTACAGTGTTGAATCTCCAAAATGACACAAGATCGACAGGCCCTTCAAGATCTAGAAGATCGTCACTGCGTCTCTCTTTTAACGATCCGTCACCATATGAACACTATTCTCATGGTTCGGGACTGAGCCACGTATTCCCCTTCCAAGCAGAGGGTGAGAACGAAACACACGCACACGACTTTTCTATACCAATACGACGGGTGAAGAAGGTGGCGATGGACACCCGAAGCATATCAGGCGATTCCGAGGTTTCATTCCACTCTCGCACGGGGAGCGTTGGGACCATCGGCAGTGCTCTGGAAGGGGATATTTCAGTGAACCGATTGTCACAGACAAACAATTCCTTTGGAGAATCAGTTCTGATGATGGCCATCCAAGCTGAACGTGCTGAGACGCTCAAGTACTTGCTCTCCTTGGCTGATTATTTCTCTCCTTCTTTTGTTCTAGATGACATGAACAACGAAGATACCACCTTACTGAGTGCTGCCATACAATTAGGCAATGCTCAAATTATAGATTTGACGCTGGGGTTTATCATCACCTCGACAACTCCTGAGCAATTAGTTTCATATCTAGCGCAGCAAGACATCTGGGGACGTAGCTGTGCTCATTACCTCTTCAATGCACCGGCTTTGATCACTCGAATCGGGCACCTAATACCTTGGCGACAAAGAGACAAGAACGGGCAAACTCCGCTCTTCGCTCTTTGTCGCTCTTACGATCATAAGAACTATCTGGAAATGGTGGAAGCTGGGCTCAATGCTGCAGCTGCAGCGCAACATGATGGACTGCCACTCCATATTGACGAACATGTCGACAACAAGGGCAACACACTGCTTCACATTGTCAGCAATGCGAGTCTTGCCATGAACATACTGCAATTTTGCGATGTTGACGTCAATGCGACGAATGATAAGAGGTTCACAGCGTTGATGGTAGCCAGCAAGTATGGCAGATACGACATGGTCCGTACTCTGTTCGCCGATCCAAGAGTGGATGTAGGGGCAAAGGAGATCAGAGGCCTCACAGCAGTTGAACTGGCGAAGGACGACGATGTGCGGAACAAGATCGATGATCTTGCCTTGTTCAGCATGCCCCCTGGGCCAGATGCACGTATCACGGGTGTGGTCAGGGCATTCTTCGTGGAAGATGCAACGGTGAGACTGGTGTTGAAGTCAGCGGCCCCAACGGATCATGATAGTTATACGGTGACAACGAGTCGTCGCTCGCTCTCTGATTTTGAACATCTCCCTACCCTCCTGGCGCTTGAAAATCCAGCTTCGTGGATACCCTCACTCGCCGATGTTCGCTCTCCGTTCCAAATACCGTCGAAGCCATCACGAGCCATTCTGCGAGACATGCAAGCTCGCGCAGACTGGTTCTTGAAGATCATGCTAATGCACCCAACTTTTGCCACACACGAGATGCTATGGGAGTTTTTCCTGGTACCAGAGTTACAATTGGATATGATGGAGCAACGGACGCTCCTCAAAACAGAAGCGAGAGCAGAGAAGGTGCGAGATGAATATGAACCCGTGGAGGACGTGAGGGAGGTGGAACAGTTTGTCAATCATGCGCGAGAAATGATCCGGAGCGTGAACTACTCGACTAAGAGTGCGACCAGACGCGCCAACAATCTTGGACTCGTCGCAGCAGGTACGTACACTAGACGAACATCGTGATCCAATGAATTTATGTGAACTAACCGGTGGCCAGACATGTACGATTCTTCGGTGTTGCTTCATCGAGCTGTTTCAACACTG
This sequence comes from Fusarium oxysporum f. sp. lycopersici 4287, assembly GCF_000149955.1. NCBI lineage: Eukaryota > Fungi > Ascomycota > Sordariomycetes > Hypocreales > Nectriaceae > Fusarium > Fusarium oxysporum. The sequence continues at coordinate 2,765,856 of NC_030992.1, forward strand.
CAATTCCTCCCACCGAGATACATAGATGCGTTTGAGACGTATGTACGATCCATCGTCCCCACCCAGTCAAACGCGCAAGCAAACCTTCACTCGTCATTCCTGGCTCTGCAATCTACGGTTCAGGCACTGCTGGCGTCCTTGTCTCGGCCACCCTCCATCATTTCCCAGATGAGAGCGGCCAAGCGTGAGGCCGACAGAAACTTTAATTCCCTTAACAAGTCGAGGTGGCCACTTGGTCTTCTGGATGATACCAGACAGCGACTCTATGATGAAAAGGAGGAGAGGGCACGGAAGTCGAGGGAAGAGGCCGCAAATCTTGCGAGGGAACTTAGATACACACAACAGACGGTGGCTGGAGAACTAGCAGGGTGGCAAGAACTACACGAGAAGATGGGCCGCCACGCCATCCGAGAATTCGTTCGGGGGATGGTAGTGCAGGAGAGGATGAAGTTGGATGGTATGCTGAGAGCACTACGAAAAGTAAGGTTGCCTGATACGATTGTGGTGGGTAACGGGACTAGAACACCAGCCCCATCACAAGTGAGGGAGCCTGAAGAAGTCGAGATGGATGAGAGCGAGGATAATAGCGAGGCTTGATGGGGAGGGTAGTGTTGAGTGTGGATACCGGGGAACTCCAATCCATGAGATGAATATCAAGCAAACATACAACACCATAAAGACGCGTGATATGGCGATGGGAGATAGAAGAGACGCGTCGAGTGGCGGTGGAGCACATGTCCTTGATGCCAAGCTGAAGCTGGTCTGCATGGGTTGCACGAAGCGAGGAGGGGGCTGGTAAGGCAGAGTGTGGACTGACAAGAACAGACAGACAGACAGACAGATGAGATGGATGGATGGACGAATACCCCCTAGCTGGTGAAAGGGGTGTAGAGAAGTTTATTGTGTCACTTGCATTAAGTGTATCTCTTACACCAACGAGCCATTCTTTTGGATCTGTTCTATACAGTTGGCTATTTGGACGGAGTTTGGGCATAGACGTCTATAGATACAACACCATTACAACGAGATGGCAGATATTGTTCATTGAAATAAAAGCAGAGAAGATGTCTAAGAAAATACAGAGGCTCTAGGGTATTGAGTATAAGTTGAGTGGGTGGCACGATGATGAGGCAGTGTGTACCTGGCATCATGAGGTCCACCACGGGAAGCAAAGTACACTACGGAGAGGCACAAGAGACATTGTCGCACTGAACACAGGGGCTTGCGAAGGGGTAGGGGTTACAGAAGAGGCAAGTGGAGCGGGATACAAGCGTGGACGTGGTCGCGTTGATCAAAGAAGGCGTTTTAGCCGTCAAAGCTTGGCGAGAGACTAGGACCAGGATAGAGAATGAAAGGTCAAAAGTTGAGTGAAACATGAAACAAGAAACGGCAAAACACGCGGGAAAATGCAGCACGTCCACGATAGTCTGCAGCAGATACAACCTACGTACGCAGTAGCCTCTCCATGTTCTAGAGCCACTCATTTCTTCCCCAGGTCAAAGAACTCCGCGATTGTTAGTGGACGCGATGTCTATTGGTTGACGGCGCGTGGGATCCTGGCGCGTCGATAACAGCGAATGAGAGACAAGAGCTAGGTCGCGACATTCAAGCTCGACTCTCCAAGAGAACAGGTTGAGGCTGTGTAAGTCGAGATGGGGAAGAGAGATGAAGAATCTGGTGGACCGAGAGCAAATTTCCGTAGCCGCGGAGAATGGTGCGACGATGGGCTTTTTAATATTAACAAAGTCAGACACTCACTCACTCAATTTGGCCGTGGGTATATTAAGCGCCCGTTAGGTAGGTAGAGACAGTAATAAATTAAACGCCCAGCGGTTAACGGCAGCGGACAAGGCAAGGGCCAAGGCCACTGAAACCACGTAAGAGGATCTGCTTCTATTCTGAGACTTGAAAGATTGAGGCTCATACTCATACGTATACATACTCTTCTAAACGCCATGTATGAGCCGAGCTGGGCTGTTTTCATGGCGCTACTCTACGGGAATGTTTTAGATTTGGACTCCGGGGGGCATAGCGATGACCCTGAAAATGGGACGAACGGTTGTCCCTCGCAACGAGAAATCTGGTGTAAAACGCGGTAGTAAATAGAAGTAGGTATAAAACACGCTCTGGAGAAGAATATCGCGACTTATTGAGAGTCGCGTTCTGGTGTTGAACCACGAGGAGAGGGAGCTAGATATGCCGAGTCAAGGATCTAAAAATGAGTCACAAGCGCTGGGCCATTCAGCGGTCGGGCTCGTGCATTGACAGACCCAAGCCGAGAACCATGATCCTTGGCGATGATCATGACGCCTGGGGTAGTATTACACAGTGTCTCGCGGCTCTCGCACTTACATCCTCTCCTCTCAACAGGAAGCGCTTACAGTGCCAATACGCATCCGCCAATCATGGCCTCTACAACTTACACCTTGAGATCGAAGCGCGTCCGCGATAATTCTCTGCAGAGAGAGAGAGAGAGAGAGAGAGAGAGAGAGACGACGGGACGTGTTTCAGATTCTTCTCTTTCTCGTGTTCCCAATGAGACGCACAAGTGAAAAGAAAAAAAATGTTTCTTGTTTCGTGGAGAGTCAAGGGGATCGGATGGGTCCTATGCCGGAGCCCACAGCCGTCAGCCGCCCATCGCCAACCATTGCCCTCCTCTGCTTCATCGACAGCATAAGAAGACGGCCTCGCCCTGGGTCTCTGGTCCTCTTTCTTCTATTTCTATCCAGCATCATTCATCGTCGGCCTGTCTTTTACCAATCATCTCTAATCATACTCACTCTCCTCTTTCCACCCGTTTACACCTCTATCTATTGCGGTCCGGTATCACTACCACCATCATCAGATCAAAAAAGCTTCACAGCAAACTTGCAAGTCTCGCTGGTTCTGAGACTACCTTCTAACGAACTCCCAAAACTTCCGGTTTCATCTTGACCTTTTTCACGGAGCTGGTCTCCTGATCCTTGTTCATACACTTATAGACTCTCACTAATACTTCCGACATCATGTCCACGTAAGATATTCTCGCCAACCACCAAAGACCATCCACCATACATAATGCTAACACAGTCTCAAGAAGTCTGGCTGTCGATATGCCCTTCGACTTCAGCTTCCCCTCAGCCTCCATTGAGCGCACAAGTCCTCCTCCCATGTCAACTCTGCCCTTTGACCAAGCTTTTCTCGACATGGCCTATGCTTCAGCTTCTGCTACTGCTGCTGGTCATATCTCTGGCCACTCTCGCTCATCATCAAAGGCTTCAGTCTACTCTACCATCTCAGCCGAGTCAGACCATGAATCTCTCTGCTCTCGTCTCACAACGCCTCCTCGTGCTTCACCAGCTGTTCGTCAGCATGGCCCTCTTCTCCTGCCAAAAATTCGCTCTCAAGACCAAGATATTGATGCCACTCCTTGTCATTATCGCATGACTACTCCTCCTGCTCCTAACCCTTCTCGTCACTCACGGAGCTACACCAACCCTGAGTCTCTTGTCATCACCTTTGACACCCCTGGCTCGGTCAACACAAGCTTCTCTAGCCAGCCTGACGACACTCTGTCTGCATCACTTCTTACTTCTCCGGCCAACTTTGCCACTCACATCTCTGCCTCTCACTCACGCCGTGCTTCCAGCCTCGATGCCACCACAATCGATCGTTATGGCTATCCTACCTATCGTCAGATGCCCTCGTTCGTTCCCGTCCCTCAGCAACAATCTGACTATGGCTTCTACGACTACAGCCCTCGTGCTCAGTCCCCTCTGAGCCTCACTGCCACTCCGGACCCTACTCCCAATACCAACCTTCTGAGCTTCCTCACCTCTTCCAACCCAGCTGCTTCTCTGGTCCGCCACATCTCGTTCCCAGTGCGAGATGCTGCCACTAAGCACTTTTGGTGGGATGTTCGCAACATTCGCTCTTGGTCCTCTTTCAACGCATCTGCCATTCTTTCTCTCCCCGGTGCCTCTCTTCTTCTCACCAACCCTGTTCCCGCTCCTCTGCTCCCTCAGCCTACTTTCGCATCTCGTCACCCCGAGACTGAGACTCAGCTTCACTCCATCTACGCTTCGTACTATCTCCCCAAGCTGAACTCAGCTTTGACCATGTCGTCAACTCGCCCTCTTCACCTCTCAGTGCCTCCCAAGACTGCTGGCATGAACGATCTCCTCTTCGTCGCCAACGCTGCCGGGGAGTCTGCTACTGCTGCTGCCATGTTTGGTGGCAAGCCCACTGCCCGAGTTGTCGGTATTGTCCGCAGCTTCGACCGCTTCAACACTGGCATGCGAGTTGAGGGTAACATCAAGCGTGTTGAGTATCTCCGTGGCCTCTCAGCTATCCACCACGCCATGCGCGAGCACGGGTGCCGCTATGGTTTCATCCTCACCGAGATTGAGCTCGTCCTCGTCCGCAACGGCACTGCCAACACTCCCTTCTTTGGCGATCTTGAGGTCACATCAGTCCAGCTCGCTGCCTCTGCCCCTGAAGGTGATGCCTCAACCCTCCCCCACGAGACTCCCCTCACTGCATGCCTCGCCCTCTGGGGTCTCTGCCAACTCGCTGCCGACGACACACCCACCGGGCCATTCCCACTGGCGTGCTGAGATCGGTGCACCCGCTGAGGGAACTCGTCGCAAGGCCCCAACCCCGTGACTCTTGGATTCCGCAACCTCAGCTGGCTGAGAAGCGTGAGGCCAAGCGAAGCCGTGGATGGGTTTGGCCAGAGGATGCCATTGGCCGCAAGGAGCTTGGAAAGCGAGGTGTTCGATATGGAGTAGTCTAAGGGCCTGGTGCCTTTAGCAGGATGATGATGAGATGATAGATGATTGGAAAGAAAAGACATGATAATGAATGAACATGCGAATTTTGTAATCAATTTAGTATTTAATTAAAACACTTCAAAATCATATTGACTGCATCATGGTGACATCAGCTACTGAATGAGTTCGAGCCAAAACGTCCAGCGTCTTTATAAGAACAAGCAAGCAACTTGGACAAGGGTTGAAGAGAGGCCTTATTCCATTTACTTAAAAGCCTGTCCATTTAAGCGTGTTTGTGCAACGGCCGTATCACCACCATACCACCTCGACATTCCACAGTGCCCAGCAATACACTTCAAAATAAACACCATGTGTATCTCTTATGCAACTGAAATGAAAAGGACACGTCTTGGCTTAGCCACATTTGACATTCGGGGGCATGGTTGCCCAAAAGAAGGCGTGATACTTTTGTCTCCACGCCCGACCCATGTACATAAATCGAATTACAATACCAGCTTTCACAAAAAAAGCCGTCATCGTATAGGGGTCAGTACATCAGTTTGTGGCTCATTCGAAGCACTGAAAACGCAAGTTCGAGTCTTGCTGACGGCAAAAAAATTATCTTTTGTCTTTTTTGGTGAATCATTCTTCTTTTTGGTCTAGATCTGCTGCCTTGTTATTTGTGCAAGGTTTTCTGCCCCTCTTAACCCCACTATCGTGGAAGATGAGAGAATCGATGATCAAGGTGGAGTGGTGGGATGCTGTCGAGAAGAATGAGGCATTCCGTACTGAAGTGCAGAGAAGTTGGCAATATAATGCAGTTTGCTTGCTGTGTTACATCGCTGGATCTTATACTCTAGATAGTCTGACTACTCTACTGTAACAGATCATGTCCAACTTGGTTAATTGTCTACTGAATGGTCTCAAGAATATCCCTATACAAGGCAATTAGCGATGTTGTATGAAGTTCAACAAAACCAAGGTGTTGGCACTGATACTGCAAATGTCTCATCAAATCCCAGTTTAACTCCAAAACGTACAGCCATTATAAGAATAAGTCACAACAGCACGACAAGAAGCTGCACATACAAGATCATAGCAGGAGGGATATCATAATCTGAAAGTCATCCTCAGCGTCTGGGAACAGTCATCGCTCATATAAATTCATGGGGCACAAAGTTCATCTTCATCACATCGTTGCATTTAACTTTTTTCTATGGACTTAAATACGCCTGGTGATATCCAGAGCTTAGCTCTTGGCGGCACCAGCCTTGATGTGCAGGATATCGCCGTCCTCGACGACGTATTCCTTACCCTTGGTCATGATCTTGCCCTTAGCCTTGACCTCGGACTCGTCACCGAGCTCCTTTAGGGTGTTGTAGTTGAAGACGAGAGCCTGGATGAAGGTCTTCTCGAAATCGGTGTGGATGACACCGGCGGCCTGAGGAGCCTTGGTGCCAGTTCGGATGGTCCACTGTCGAACCTCATCAGGCCCGACAGTGAAGAAGCTGCCAAGCTGAAGGGTCTTGCGCATCTGAAGAATGACCTTGGGCAGAACAGAGTCGGCACCAACGTTCTTCTGCTCCTCCTTGGCCTCAGCCTCGGTCTCGAACTGAGTAAGACGAGACTCGTAAGAGACGGAGACGGGGATAAGAGGGTCGCCCTTGGCGTTCTCGTTGATCCACTCCACAATCTTGGGAAGATGCTTGTTCTTCTTGCGGATGAAGTCCTTCTCGGACAAGTTGACGAGGTAGACAACGGGCTTGGCAGTCAGGAGGAAGAGAGGGTTGATGACCTCGATCTGAATGAGAATGTCAGTGAGGGTTCTCATACGTTTCTTCGACATAAACAAGTGGAAAAGATTTGCTATCAGAGTAAAGTTTATCTCACAATGCCTCTAAGCGTTAATAGGTGAGGCATTCGACGAGCTGGGTTATAGATCAGGCCTTATGGCCTTTTGTCATCAGGAAAACAGAATGTGTAGAGCAGAAGAAGTAGAGAAAAAGTCTTACCTCCTTGGGGCCCCAGGTACCCTTGCGGACATCCTTGCCCTGGTTAAGCCAGTCCAAGATCTTCTCAATGGTTTCCTGTTCTTGCTTGGCCTTCTTCTGCTCCAGAGACTGGCCACCCATACGGGTCTTCTTCTTCTGGTTCTCGAGGGCTTTCTCAACGAACTCAATATCCTTGAGTCGCAGCTCCTCGCTGATGATGTCAAGATCACGGGTGGGGTTCACGTCACCCTCAATGTGGATAATCTCGGCATCATCGAAGCAACGAACAACCTGGAAGATGGCATCGACGGCGCGGATGTGCGACAAGAAAGCGTTTCCAAGACCAGCACCGGTTGATGAGCCGCGGGTCAGACCGGCGATATCGTAAACGGTCAAGTTGGCGGGAACAACGGACTTGGGCTTGTACTTCTCGACGAGCCAGTCGAACCGGTCATCGGGAACGACGACGCGGGCTTCCTCAGGGTCGATGGTGGCATAGGGGAAGTTCTTGATGCTGTCAGCACCCCGATACTAAAGACGGCGGATGGCGAGGGGGCTTCATACAGCTGGGTTACCGAGGTTAGACTTGGTAATGGCCTGGAAGAGAGTAGATTTGCCGACGTTGGCCAAACCGACCTGGAATATGGTTAGCACGTGGCATACATCATCGATAGAATATTGTCACGCACAATACCACTCTTCAAGTTGTTTCCAGGCCTGCCCAGAGGGATCTTCTCCTCAACGACTTGCTTCTTAGGAGGCATCTTGCGTGACTTGGCGTAGTTACGACGTTGAACGAAGAAAGCTAGGCCGAAGTGTGTGGATGGAACGTGTCCAAGAGCTGCAGAGCTTGCTGCGCGGGGTGCAAGAGGAGGAAAAGAAGCGAAGAAGATGGAAGATTTGATGGACTTCGTGGTGAAGTATTCAGGTTGGCTAGTGCCAACCTCGGACGGCTTCGAGAGCGAGAGCGACGACGAAGAAAAGAGAAGAAAGGGAAGTTGAAGAGAGAGAAAAAAGATTTCTCTTTTTATTTTGCGCGAGCCGAGCTTGGGGAGATGAGATGAGAATTTGTTCGTGACCCCACCTTGCTGGGGTTTAGAGAGGTTGGGCTGTGCCAAGACCTTCGGATAGCGGGAAAAGGTAGTTCCGGCTGGAATCTGAAGACGACGTCATTGGCTGACGAAAGCAGCTTGGCATAAAGGTACCAAGCCGTGCGCAGAAGGACCCTGGATCCAGGATCCAGTGAACAGGCACAGTATGTCACAGAGCTTAGGCCCTGTGGTTTTAGGTGTCCGTCTTTGGAAATGCCTGACCTGAGTTACCTGAGGTTACCTAAAGTTAGTAGAGAGTAATACAGAGGCAGAGAGACCTAGGTTTTGGATTTCGCCGGGCTTGATCTGACAGGAACGACGGGAGCTCAGCCGGGCCGGCCTGTCCGATTCCTTCAGTTATTTCCTCTCCTTCACTTCTATTCATCAACCTTTCAAGCTAGAATATTCATCTTCTCTTTGTGCCCTGGGATTCTTTGTCTTGTCAACACACCTACGGACGCCAACCTACAGCTATATAAGCCTTATTAGCCTACCATTTCCCCAGCTCAGCCCCGCTCACCCGTCAGCTGCAAACCCCAAAGCTTCAAGCCACTTGACGTCGCAATAGTTGCAGTGTCCGTATCAGCTTCTGCATGATGCCGCGTCCTAAGAAGAGCTCTTCGGTGAGCAGATCTCACCGCTCAACATTATCTTTGTCCAAAACTGAGATCACTATACATGTCTATGATCTACTGCCGGTAAGTGAAGTCGCTCATACTCATCTCATAGCTTTCATGACCATGACGCTGATACGCGCGGCATGACAGCCCGGCCGATTATCGTCGGTATTATGGACAGTAGGCGCCTCACTACTTCACTCAGGTGTCGTGATCAACGGGAGGGAATACGCCTATGGCGGACATGATAAAAGAGGCCTTACAGGTGTATACTGGACAAAGCCCCGGACCGAACCGCCCGGAGGCACATTTCGATGCGAGATCCTGCACGGATTCACTCTTGCGACAGAAGACGAGATTAATGCGACTCTGCAATCTGCCTCTGAAGAGTTTCTGGGCACTTCATACAATCTTCTCACCAAGAACTGCAATCATTTCACCTCTTATCTTTGCAAGAGGCTTACAGGACAGTCGGGTCCAGCATGGTTGAATCGTGCCGCCAGTATTGGAGTTGCGCTCCCTTGTGTCGTCCCTCGAGATTGGATTGAACCACCCGAATATGACACCAGCGAAGGTGCCCTGTTGGACGATTACGACAATTCGAACGAGAATTCTCATATGTTGAAAGCGACGCATCCCCATCTGCTAATGGAAAGCAACGATAGCAACGAGGATGACGAGTGGGATAGCGCAGAAGAAAGACGACAAGGCGGCAGCGGGAAGGGCAAGCAAGCCCTCCGCGATTCCGCCGGGCGCCGTTTACCACCAGCTGAAAGGGCCATCCGATGATAGAGTATAAATGAGGCTGCGGTGTTGAGTGGAGTTTTGGCGTTTCGAGGTACCGTTTCCATGGATTAGCACGATACCAATGATTTTACAGTCCAGGAACAGATCATTCGTTTGGGAACTCGCAAGCAAAGCAAGCTGTGTCTTGTTCATTTGTATAGTACAGGTCGTACAGAGTATAGTACATTCACTTTCTCAACCTCCGCGGCGAAGTGATATTCTCATGTGAACATATTCCCAAAAATGTGCCCAAATTCCAATCCTAATCCAAAATTCCAGACTTTTATAGACGTCTAGGCTTCTCACTCCTGGTACCACCAAACTTGATTCTAGTCGAGTCGGCCACACGGACAATCTTGTCTCGTAAGACCTTACCCTCGGGGCTCATCAGAACCTTCAGAGCAGCCTCTCGTCCCTGACCGAAACCTCGTAGCACAACCTCTAGGCGGTTCATCTTCATGGGCCAGCCGTTGTGGATTAATCGCTCCAGGACATACTTGGTGAGAGAGTAGGCGGAATCGAATAGACCACGGCGAGACTTGCGAAAACCAATGTTGCCGGCTGACAGAGAGATAATTGGTTCTCGGTTGGGCTTGGTGCAAGTAATGTGGGTGTTGTGCTTGTGAGAGTAGATGTGGAAGTGGTATGGCTCGAGATCGTCCTCCTTTGCCTCGACCTGTCGACGGGTATCTCTGGATAGTGTGCTCGTATCGATGTTGGAAGACTTGTCAAGTGTCTGGAAGACAAGGCTTTGGGAGAGGTTGGCCATGGCATTGTTGGGGGAGGGTTTCGTCTTGGACGTGTCTGAGGGGCCGTAGATGTTCTCTAACAGCGAGGCCGTACTGGGTCGGCTGGGTGCCCTTCTGGGTTTATCATCGCGGTTGGACTTTGTCTGGGAGATGGAGCGAGCGATTTGAAATGAAGACTTTGGGACGGTGGCTCGGGAGGTTAGAAAGAACGATTGCGCCGCGAGGCGACTTGTCAATGAGCGACTCATTTTGTTCGCATTTGCCTGGTCCTGTCGTCAATTGGTGATCTGCCTCTGGCAATTTTTACTCGCAGCTGTAAACTTCCCCCACGGGCCGGGGCTGGACGGGGAACAATTCTACCGAGGCTTTGCCGTCTCGGTGTTTGTCTTCCTTGACTTTCCGCCCCCGGACCGAGATCGCAAACCAAAATTTCGTCCGGGAATTCCACCACCTTCCACCGTCCATCTCGGCATCTCTCCAAACCCACGCCCTGTCTTTTTTTCTGGAGGGATTTGTCTCCTTGTGTTGTCGCAATAATGAACTCCCTCGCAAGAAAGACGGCCTCCTCGGAGCTCGCCTTTTCGCGGGCTTCTGCTCATGTCTCATCCGCTGGCAGATCTCCCGCCTACCGAAGATTAGCATCCCAGCTCTCTCAGAATGCCTCTAACAACGGTGCGAGACAACAAAGCTCAATGCTTTCCGGCTCAGTTCGATCGCCATTGAGGTCTTCCTTTGTCCCTGCCGAGCTTCGTTGCTCCCCCACTTATACCGCTCAATCTCGTCTCTTCCACCTTTCCAGCCGCTTACACCAAGAGAAGCCTCAAACTGAACAAAAACCCTCAACTGCTGCACCTACCGACGCAAAAGAGAAGAAGCCTGCTGAAGCTGACGCCGAATCTGAGGCCAAGCCTGAGGAGGAGCAATCCAAGAAGACCGAGGATGGCGAGAGTGCTGGAAAGGAAGGAAAAGAAGAGGGCGAGGGCAAGGATAAAGAGAAGAAAAAGGAGGATGCCCCTCCCCCTCCTCCTCATGGCGACAAGACCCCCTGGCAGGTTTTCATGGAGACCATGAACACTGAGTTCCAGAAGTCGCAAGAATGGAACGAGTCGACCAAGCAGATCGCTGCGTCTGCTAATCAATTCGCCGAGAGTGAGGGTGTGCGACGTGCTCGTGAGGCATACGAGAAGTCCACTGGCGCTGTTTCCTCGACCCTTGGAAAGGGTGCCAAGGTTACTGCTGGTGCCATTGGCAAGGGTGCTTCTTGGACTTGGGATACCTCAGTCGTCAAGGGTGTTCGTAAGGCCGCTAATGTCACGGGAGATGCCGTGGACAAGGCTACCCAGCCTATCCGAAACACAGAGGCTTACAAGAATGTCAAGAATGTCATTGACGATGGCAGCTCTTCACGATACGGTGGCTGGGTTGAGAAGGAGGAGCGCAGGAAACGCCGAGAGGCACTCGACAAGCAGCGGGGTTACAAGGCGGCTGCACCTATGGAAGAGGACATTAAGTGAGTATCCTTACAATCTTTCTCATTTGGATCTGGTCTAACAAGAGATAGTGCTGGTACCAGTGTTACCGTTCACAAGGACGCTGCTTGGAAGGAGGCTTGGAGAGATTTCCGCGACCAGAACAAGTATGTGCAAGGACTTTTCAGCTTGAGGGGCAAGTATGAGGAGTCTGAGAACCCTCTTGTATCGACCGCTCGAAGTATCACCGACCGCATCGGAGGCTTCTTCGCCGAGAACGAGACTGCCATGGTCATCAAGAAGTTCAGGTCCATGGACCCCAATTTTCAGACAGAGCCTTTCCTCCAGGAGCTTCGAGAGTACATTCTTCCCGAGGTGTTGGACGCTTACGTCAAGGGTGATGCCGAGACACTGAAGCTCTGGCTTTCTGCCGCTCAGTACTCTGTGTACGAGGCCCTCACCAAGCAATACCTACAGGCTGGTATGAAATCGGACGGAAAAATCCTGGATATCCGAAATGTCGACATTCTACGAGCCCGCATGCTCGACCCTGGTGAGGTTCCTGTCTTCATCATCACGTGTCGCACACAGGAGGTTCACGTCTACCGCAATGCCAAGACGAACGAGCTCGCTGCCGGTATGGAGGACAAGGTCCAGCTGGTCACATACGCCATTGGTATCACACGGGTACCAGAAGATGTCAACAACCCTGAGACAAGGGGCTGGCGTCTCATCGAGATGCAGAAGAGTGGACGAGACTGGTACTAAAAGAAACAGTCATTTTAACGCGGCGTCAAGGGGTTGGGGATCTGCCTTTGTTGGATACCTACGAGATGAGAAGGAATCGAAGGCGAACACGGGAGCATCGCCTAATGTGTGTTAATTACTGTAAAATATGTGCTATCATGTGAAAATATCTGGGCAGGCTCTCGACACGAAAAAACAACACCAATACCACCACACCCACCACGACACAACACAACGTACAACTACCAAACAAAACAAGCATTTTCTGGAGAATGGGTTTGGGGCTGCTAAACAGCAAAAAATGACTACTACCACGCCGCTCTGCTTGCCTCGGGATGAGGCTCTTTTTATGTATGATTATGGAGGGGAATAGGGGCATTGGGCCGGGCATCATTGGTGGGAGGAAGATGGACTTATAGACATGTTCAAAAGTTGCCTTGGTTTTCAAGGTCGGTGCAATCTATCTAGGCGTATAGCCGAAACAGTTGAAACAATCATCATCTTGCCCCTCGACAAAGTGATACCCGCTTGCGCGGCTCAAACTTGTAGAGCAGTTCAGTCGTTCATACATCACCCAACTCATGCTTCGTGACGGCCTCGTCTCTCTTTCAAGATCCTTCTGACCTCCATCAGCTCCTTACCAAGCAAATTCTCACCCCATAAATCTCTCGCAGCATCTGCATCCGCAGCTTTAAACCCAACCCCCCAAACCCGATCGAATGGACTGGCCTCGACAAGTTCTCTGTCACCCGTGCTGATCAACATATCTGCTAGAGAACCTTCGATGGGCCGGTGTAATGAATTTACTTGATTTGCGCCAGGCGTGCCTCTCTTGAAACCCTCCTCTGTGACAGCACGTGTGAACTTGAGGATGTTGCCCTTTCGAACTACGTCACGTCGGTGCTTGAGCCATACTGTTTCGTCAAAGTTCTCCACCTGGCGGCCGAGAGACTTGACTTTCCGTGGATGGCCTGTCTTGAGGATCTCAAGAGCGGTGGCTTCGTCGTTGAATAGGATAGCTTTTTGATACATCATATAACTTGAAAGATGTCAACATCGACCTTGAATAGTGTACCAGTAGAAGTAACAGGACTTACTGCTCTGCTGTTTTATATGTCTTCTTCTCATCCTGGTCATCCTTGAAAGGACAATAATACCATTGTGAAAGGTATCCTGTTGCTGGGTCTGTTTCTCGCCAGAAATACACTGGACCGGGATTTGATGTTGTAGCCATTTTTACTGAGTATCGGTCAATAAAGATACGAGAGTTGGAAAGAATAGTTGACGGGATTCGGTGCATATTTATTGTTCGTTTGGGTTGAAAGTGCATGCTGTGACCGTGAATGAGGCTGTGGCTGAGTTTGGCAGTTGAGTCAGACGGGGAAGCCAAGGTTGGCTTTCTTGCTGTGGCTTTTTCAAGGTCGACTCATACAAAAGTCATGCAATACCTACCTAGGTATAGAGAGTTGAGAAACCTAAGTTGTTGTTCTCTTTGAGGCTGAAGTGCCACAGCAGTAACAGATGGGTAAGCTGCCTTGCACGGGAGCACGTATCAAAGATGTGCACCACTCTCGTGCCCTCCATGTGATATCGGCAACAATAGGATAGAGCCAGCTTAAGCAAACAACTGCTTGATAGACCACTTACTTTAGAGGCGTTTTGCTATGTGATTCGATATGGCTTTCGGTGTGAGTCATGCATGACTGGATGTAGATGGGGTTTAAGATTCATGGCAGAGAATGGCCAAGAGCGTGAATGGTCAGATATACAGTCTACGATTTGTTTGAGTATACAAATGCATAAATCACAAGAAGATATACATTAGACATAGACCTATAATCACTGATTACAACACACTCTATAGCATGTATATCTCTTATGGGCTCCACATGGCCAAGTCCGTTAACACATGAACCATTGTGATGACCACTTGAGTTGGGTGGCCCAGAAGCCCACGTTATTCATGCAACTCAACACGAGCATAAAGCTCAGTAATATCCAAGAGGCATTTGCCAAGATTCGCATAATTCAAAGCCACTCGTGATTAACAAACTGGCTGACATTTTAGGAAGATAGTATAGTGTCAACTAAGACTAGCACTAACATCCAACATCGGGGGCTTGGTGTAGGGGTATCACGTTCGCTTTGCATTGTTTCGAATGCTTGCGAAAGGCCGGGGGTTCAAATCCCTCAGCCTCCATTTTTGTCTTGAGCATGTTGATAATTCTTCCCGAAAACTTCTTTTTTTTCTCTTGATATTATACCATCGGATAAAGGAGATTATAAAGGAAACCATTGTTTATGTTAATGTAGCTATGTTCCAAGCTCTGAAGCTCACTTATGTTATTATGAGCGATGTCTACAGTGGCGAAATCACCTGCTCTGGTATCAATGATAGTTACCAAAAAGCTTTCGATGAAAAGGAAATAGAGACTTCTAGCTACAATGAGGCTTCAATGCTCAGGTCTCTTGCCTTAGGAGCTTCAATCAATGCCGTTGACTTCTGAGCTTCATCCTCTGTACCACGTAGTTGCCCCTCATGTCAGCATCTCGACTGTACGGAGCTCTGACTAAGTGCTCTTTGAATCATGGCAACGCAGTGTCATGAGATAGATAACCCTTGGCATTAAATCGTGGCCAGCTTCATGTTTGAGCAATATCAAGGACATAGGCCAGTTGCCGGAAATATTACCGGAGGCTCCGAAGCGAACTTCCGTCCAAAACGCCGCGCCGGAGCATAAAGTGGGGGAGAACCCCAAGGAACCACCGGGAGCTACCGGGGGGGTGGCCATCACCTTCTTACCTTTGTTCTCCAACATCTAACAAACACCTTCAATCAACCATCTCGGCTCAACTCGATAATCCAGACACATCACAATAATCAGAGACATCGCAGAGATGGAGCACGTCGAGCAACACATGGCTCAACAAGCCAGCCAAGAAGCGTATGCCATCCCCTCTCTACTCTCTGATCTCCATCACTAACTCTTCCCAGCGCTTCCCTCTTCACGCCCCTCAACCTCATCCTCCTCAGCGCCGTCCTATACACAACCTACTCCATGCTCCGCTCCTCGCCACCTCCATCTCTCCCCCGCGATGCGCCCTCAACAGTCTTCAAAACATACACTCCCCATACTCTTCTCCCCTTCAACGGCGAGGAGGATCGACCTGTCTTTCTCGCTGTGCGCGGTCGCGTTTTTGACGTCTCGCCTGGTCGTAACTTCTACGGCCCTGGTGGTCCCTATAGCAACTTTGCCGGTCGGGATGCGAGTCGAGGTCTTGCGTGTGGAAGCTTTGATGAAGACATGTTGACTAAGGACCTGGATGGTCCGCTTGATAAGCTGGAGGGACTCGATGCGGAGCAGATGGAGGCGCTCCAGGGCTGGGAGGAGAGATTCTTGGAGAAGTACAACGTTGTTGGAAAGCTGGTTTCTGTGCAGGACTACGAGGCCCAGAAAGCTTAAAAGGTCAACCACCAGAAATCATTGAGCGATACGATCACGAAACATATCTTGGAGCAAAAGTAACATGATGGAACATATCAGGGTACATGAGCGACTCGCATTCCTTCATTACTGTAACTATAACAAAGAAAAAACATCCCATCTACCCAGTCAGGGCGATCAGACACATACCATCACTCTATCCCGACGAGTTGCCTCAACAAGTCCTACCCTACCCAAGAAAAAAAAAAAGCGTAGAAAAGCAGGGTTCCACGTAAACCAAACTCCGTGCAATGCCTCCTGTACATTTTTGCGTGAAAGCTACGCAGTGTGTCCTGGATCAGAAACCAAAAACACTATGTATATCCTGTAAAAGAAAAAAGAACAATGGCGAGCTTGCCTAGACTGAGATCGATATAGAAAAGGGAAACAAAGAGAGGGCTTTTTTTGCTGCTCAAATCATACACGTGCTTTATTGCATCTCTAAGATTGTTGCTGCTTTGCGAAGAAGCGCTGCCGTCTTGGCAACGATGGGTTTGGCGGCTTTCCAGTCTCCCTCCTCGATGCTGTCGCGAATAGCGGGGAAGATGGCTCCGTCGTTGGACCAAGCCTCTGGTCCGAAGACAACGTTCTTGAACTGTGTTCGGTTGGGAATCTAGAGATAGGGTCAGCTTAAGTCTTTCAGTCAGTCTCAAAAGGGGGTCGTACACCACCACCGATTTCAATGTCCAGTAACGCCGTCTCAAAGTATGCCATCTTGTTGTTGTATGCAAGTCGAGAGGCACCAATATCGTTGGCCTCCCAGCCTCCATTGCCCAAGACCTCGCGGTCCCATTCCATTTCCCACTTCTCGAATGTGGCGACGTTGTGTTGAACAAGTGTTGCAGCGTCCTTGAGCTCCTTGAATGCGTCTTTCTCGCCCTTGGGCTGGCCGTCCATTTGCTTGAGTGCCCACTTCTCGAGATCTTTGACCCATTGACCTAGTCTCTGTGCATACCAGCCCATATCAAACGGCATGATGGGTCGATCGGCCATGTCGAGAATGAGAAGAGCTATCACCTGTCCCATTGCCCCGTGATACTCGAAGTCAGGATCGATGAAGTTGTCCACCAATCCAATCTTGTCGTAGCTCGAGTGGTGAGGGAATTGAGTACCCCTGAAGGCCAGATCGAGTGAACTTGTTCCTGCGATATCCTGGAATGGAATGTGGTCGCCACGTCCCTCTGGCTGCTTCAGCTCGGCATGGCTCTGATCCCAAAGGTCCTTCAATGTACTATTAGTAGAGGGATCGATAACTCGGCCCAGGGCATGAAGAAGAGACTTTCGGAACACCGGCGATCCTGAAGCATGCAGGTCTTTTCCGACAACTGCCGCCCCAAGATTGAGGTAAGCAAAGGCATTATCACGCAGGGCCTCTGAGTTATGCTCGACATACTCAGTTGAGCCAATCAGGTTGTACGCAGAAGCATCCCAAGACATGAATTCGATGGTCCTCAACGGCCTCCAGCCTCGCTGTACAAGATCTCCGAAGATTCGAGCCATCTCAATCATGACAGCTGTGCCTGAGTGGGGGTCCGTTGCGCCGAAAGCCCAAGAATCTCGCTGATTACCGATGATGATAGACTTAGACGTCTGCTCCATGCCATTAATTCGACCATAAACATTCCAGATAGTGTGCAGTGAATCCTCGTCTTGCTCGTTCTTCAAGCGCACAATTGGGGACTTCTCACTGCCGGTCCACCACTCGACGTCTGGGACACCGCCTTCCCACTTGTTAGGCACCTTTTCGCCGTAACCCTTGAGATGCTGTAGTAGAACCTTGGCATCTCTCCAAGCGAGAGGGAGACTGGGGATACCGACAAGTCCATTGGCCTTGTCGAGTGTGATTCGCTGATCGCCCTTGCTACCATAACCAGGCGACAAGGGGTCACCAATTCCCCAGTTCGTGAGACCTACAGAGCCTCTTTGAACACCATCTGAGGGCATATACACTCCTTCGGGAGCCACAACACCCTTCTTGAAACCGTCGTCCGCAGGGTCGGAGTAAATGAGACAGCCAGCAAAGCCTGCCAGCTCGGCTGCCTTGACCTTGAGAGCTTGATTCTCCAGAGGACCACCGTTTTTCACCAACGCAATAGCTCCCGTGGCATTAACACCTTTGCTTGCAAGATGCTTGAAGTCGTCTCTTGTACCATAGTTGGCGTAGATTAGGGGTCCCTTGACGTCTCCCGACTTTGAGTATCCGTGAAAGGCGTACGTTTGTCGACCTGCCGTCTCGCCTCCGACTTCCTCTTCTTCTAGCTTAGCCGTCCATTTGGCCTTCTTGAGATCCTTATCGTCCATGATCTGCACCACACGACCGTCCTTGCGGGGATAGTTGAGATAAACCTGATACTCATCCATCATAACTTCGTCCAGTAGTGCCCTGCTGAACATGGCCTGAACATCCAACGCGGTCGCATAATCACCCTCGGTACCGGCAATATGGGCGTAATTCGAAAAGTGCTGCACTGATGCGCGCATTCTCATGGGATCAACGGTCCGCAACAGATGGGCTCTAAGGTCCTCGGGATTGAAACGGAAGCCACCTCCTGCTCTTTGTATTTGCCAACTTAAACGCGGCGGCAGGCAAAGTTTCGTAATGAGGCAAGAAAAAAAAGCTCAGTATAATTGTGAGCGCCAAAATGCGCACACAAAATAAGATGACGGTTGTTTTGTCCACCTTCGGAATGTTCCACCTCCTCGTTGTCTGGCTTGGCGTCTCCTCATTCTCACCCGTGGCATTCTCGGCGTTGTCGGCAGCTGGCGCATCAGCTCGTTGAGGTAATTGTATGCGTAATCGTGGTAATCTCGGCCTCCAGGACCATTTCCACCGCGGTAGAGTTAGATATGACCCTATTCGCTTCCCCCACTGAGAGCCTCGGGATCGGTCGGGTTCTTCGATCTCCATCTCCTGCATCTCACGTCGTACCTGCGCGGCTTCATCCTCACTCTCGCTATCGCTGGCCCATAAACTGTCCTCATCGTCGGTCTCTACTGTTGGTGGTCGATAACCGTCGGGTCTGCGGGAGGAACTGGCGCCACTCGAATGTTGTAGGAGACCCTGTGATTCCGCCTCTGTTGCATTACGCTCGTTTGTTGGAGACCTCGGAGCAGGAGCCCAGTCATCTGGATCGTAATGGCTACCACTGGCCACGGCCTGGTCGTAAGTAGGCGGTATAGGATCATAGAAAGGAGTCTTTTCGGAAGGCATCTTGATGGTGATTGAGCGCTAACCGCGCCCTCGGTTGTCGTATATTCAATCCGATAAGAAGCTCGTTCAGGCGTGTCACAAAGCAGTCGAGATAAACAGTGCCATTCGCTGAAGGGGATCGGATAAAAAGGAGCGGGCGAATCGCGGTTTCGATCGATCGATACGAAGCAATTAAGTTAAGATGAGCGAGGTGCAAGCACGAAAGGAGCGTCAAGAAAGAGAGACAAGAGACAGACGCCAGAAGCGCATCGCCAAACTAACAAGTCCAGGCTTAAGCTCTGACTCGAGATGTTGTTGACTGGGTAAAGAAAAGGAAGGGGAGAAGAAGCTGAGATGATTAAAGTCAAAGTAATGTACCGAGTTACGTTGTTGGCTGCAGGCAGGTACAGTAAGTACAGTACAAATCCAATGCGCTGCGACGGGGGGGGATGATGGCGAACCTAATGGAGTGTCCACGTAAGGTAGGGGACCGGAGTCCACTATAACTATAAGCCGCCGGTTAGTACGGAGTAAGAAGACAGACAGCAGAAGACACACAGACAAAGGTGGTCGAGGTCTCAAGTGGCTGAGTTGACCCGGGAGACTTGGCAAGCCTTGGCCTTTGGAAACTTTGACAAAATACCAGTAAAAATACTTTCGCAGACACTGTACTATACTATAATTCACTCCTCTTCTTTTTACCAGATTACACGTGAAATGTCATTCATACTAACACTATCTATCTATCTCAGAGGCATCCAAGGAGCTTACCAGGCCAGGCCAGGCCTTGTCTTGTCTCGGCTCTCACAATCTCTCACTCTCCTGAATCCGCCCATGCACGCCACCAGGATTACCCCACAAAAGCTGGGATAGGGAGACAGCCTAACTTGGACAGGGAGGTGATGTGCGTATCATCGCTTTGCTTCTGGACTCGACGTAAAGTTAGGGACGTGTCAGCTAATTTGTTCAACCGTAATTCGAGATTAAGCAGGCTATGTAACCCTCAGACAGGATTGCGTGGGTAAGGCTTCAGTTATTTTTGGGCTTACTATCCGTATATATGCATTCTTTGTTATATATCTCTCAATCAGGGGTTGGTGACAGCGACTCTCCAAAACTCTCACTGTCGCAGGAGACTCAGCTTGGCTTCACCGCGCATATCATCAATTTTTGGGCAAAGTTTACATATATACAAGTAGTGGAACTGCGACCTCCTCGATTCATGCCTGCGGGCTAAACATTATCTATCGCTATGCCGCTCAATCACCTTCTCTTTCCTTCAATCACTAGTGAATTAGACCTCAGTTCGGTGTCAAAACGACTCCCTCATATTGTCGACTTCGGATGTTCTCCAATGTCTGATGGAAGTGCCGGCGGCTGTTCTCAACTGAAGCAGAATCTTGTTGGTTGCCGGCCAGATTGGAGTGGATGAGTTCAATGAGACCATTGAGATACTTGGTTGTGACCTGCTCGAGTTAGCAATTGCTTCGACAGTTCCTGGATCGAGACTCACTGATTCGTTTTGTTGGTCAAAGTAATACACATAGCGGTCCAGAATCTCAACAAAGAGCTCAATCGATGTGGCTGTCTCCATGCAGGAATCGGCAACACGAAGGGCACGTTGAAGACATTCAAGTACTCGCTTACCATCACGGTAAAGCTATGCAAGTTAGCTGAGGTCCTTCACACATGGATTGATACATACCTCTGTTTCTTCTGACTCGCCATTGGACACCATGGGAGTCGCCCACCACAAGTGACTCGCCAGATACACAGCGCGACATTGATCGGGCTTGCGTAGCAGCTTGCTACCGTGCTGTGCGCACTTGGTGATGAGAGTGTCGTAATTCTCCTTTCCAAAGTTGCGTGTCTGGTGAAGAGCAGTAGCAATCACACAGACAGCCTGGAACTGAGCCTTCGAATCCGACACAGCCTCCTCATACACTGTGAAGGCTTGTGCAAAGAATTCATATGCAACCTCTTCAAACCCGGTCAGATCGGCTGTTTGGCCAGCAGAGGCAAAGAGACGCAGCGCCATCTCTGCAGCCCCAGAGCCATTAACACGGGTGTACAACGTGCTGAGCGCTGAGTGCATTAAATCCGGCCCGGCCGGGGCCCATCGCGGTCTGCCGGGTAGGTAAAAGTAAAAAAGTTGTTAAGAGGCGCGGTGTCGGCGTGCTTGTATTTGGAGGAGAGAATTATCTGGGGGTGCTGGATACGCTCGTTTCCTTCCGAGTACGCCTTTCTTGTCATTTGAAGCAGCTTGAACTGAGTATCGTTGTCCTCGGTCTGCAGCAAGTGCACGATCCTGGCGAGCCATCCCTGCTCCTCCATTGTCTCGTCTGTCTCCACAGGACGTCGTTGGGCAACACCTGGGTATCCTTGAGGCGCCTGGGAACCCTCCTTGATGAGAACCTTCAGTACCTCCAACACGTTCTCGAGCTGTTCCGTAGTCGAGATCTTGGTCTGGTTTTTGAGCAAAGTGCGAGCGACGCCACCAGCAACGGCACGGCGGGTAGGGTATGATTGCGACTGGAAGAGAGGAACGTAGGTAGGAAGAGACAAAGCAGTAAAAGTGGAAACATATCGGTTAAGGGGTGCTTGAAGAAGAGCAAGCAAGCTCTGCTGAGCAGGAGGCGAGTGAAGGTCAGCATTGTTAATGTTCTCCCGAACTTTGGTAGTTGCGTAAGCCAGAATCTGGTCAACGTAGTCCAGTCTGTCGGGATAAATGTTAAGCGCAAGGTTGCAAAGTGACACCAGGAGAGCAATAATGTCTTGCACAGGAAGATGCTGAGCCTCCACCAGGTTCTTGACCTGGGCGAAGAAAACCTCGTAAAGCTGTACGGTGTCTGTAATTGACCCTTGACCGTTCACAGCAGTGGTTTCTGTATCCGCAACTGAAGGTGTAGACTCGGCGAGTGTGCTTGAGTCGTCGTTGCTGCTCTCACCAGCAGTTTCCTCTGAAGTCTCATCGGTGGCCTTGGCTGTAGACTCCTCGCCCTCGGGTGTCTTGTCGGCATCTTCGGATTCGGCATCTTCGGATTCGGCATCTTCAGTAGACTCGCCCGCTTTGCCATCAGGTTCGGATTGCTTAGATTCTGAAGGTGTGGCTGCCGATGCTTCTTTTTGAAGGTTTACCTTCTCCAACAGTTTTGCCAGCGCATCCGCCTCAATTTGAGCTCTATCGTCCGACTTGTCCTCCGGTCCATCGCGTTCAGCATATTCGGACAATCGATCCATCAGACCAATTACAATGGCCTTGACGTTAACATGGGGGTTGAGGCGTGAAACGGCACCAAGGAATTGGTCCAAGGTGTGCAGGTGGAATTCGTCCGGGAAAACTTGCGTAATCACCTCAAGGAGATACTCTTGGGCGAGAACGTCCCGGCATTGAACCACCTGCTCTAGCAGCGGTGCTAGAATACTAGACTTATACGTTTCAAGATCAACAAGCTGGCTTAGGCGTACGATATTGCTGCCGACCAATAGCTGCAGTTCCTTTCGCTCTCGAATTCGCTGCTCGCGCTCTCTCGAGTGGCCTTGGTGTTGTAGACGAACCCATAGTTTGTTCATCTCGACGAAATTTGTAAGAACGAAGTTGATGGAGTCGCTAATGTTGCCTTCAGGACCGTCGCTCTCAGTAGTTGGCAGGTAGTCCCTCGCTTGACCAGACAGGTAATATCGGAGGAAGAGTCCACGAATAGGATGCTGAACACCTCGGCTCATGTCCATCATGTCCTTCATAAGCTCCTTAACGGGCGCATCTTCAATGGCCATGTAGGCGGTTCCCACTGTAATCATAAGATACAATCGTGGGACGATGTTGCCTGCATACTGGACGAGCTCGTAAAGGTCGGCCAGGTGGTTGACAGGGTGGTTTTCGCGAAGATGAACAGACAAGTATCGCAGGGCGTCGAACACCGACATGTACAGCTCGTAGTATTGCTTGGGTCCAAGACTGCTTGTGCGAAGCTCAGAAACCAGAGTCGAGCTACCAGAGTCAGCGATGCCATTCAGGGGACCGAGCTATCTATCGCGGCAATCATATACATACCAGCATTTGAGCGCATCCATTAGCTTTCCAGGAGTGTCGAGACATTTGCGCATAAGGGACGTCTGCTGTCGCACGGCAACGAGAGCATCTTCAAGCAGACGAGCCTGGTCCTCGGGGGGAGCTGGCGTGGCCATATTGTCGGACTATGACGGCGGGGTAGCTCGGAGCAGGTCAAGACAAGCCAAACTCCTAGCAAATTCACTAGAATGCGACTGTGATAGACGCAATGGTGAAGGAGATGACAGCGGGAGTCGGAGGTTGCGCGGAGCTGTCGGGTTGTCGTCGATAGGTTGCGCCGCATACAAGGCGCAGAACGAACGGGAGCGATGACGATACGGGGGAGGCTGAGATAATGGATTGGATGGGTTGAGGTGGGCCTAAGCTCCGCTGGAAGACAGGATAATGGCGCTGTGCCAGTTTGTCTTTAGGCGGCAGGGGCTCTAGATGCGTCCCAGCCACCGGAACGGACTCAATTCTGGAAAAAGGAAGATACACGGCGCAGGGACTTATCACGTGGTGTCAGGGAGTCAGTCGTTCCTGCGTCTAATAAGGTGGATGAGATGACTGAAGATGTTATGTCAACTTTATCAATTCACTGATTATAATCGAATTGCTTCATCTTACTGTCGTTCAATCTTCCTCATATTCAATTATGTTTCATCAACGAAATGTCCAAAGTAACCAATGCCAATCATGCTTAGTTATGGTTAAATAAACTTCAATAACTCCTTGCAGTGCAACATGGATGTCAACTGTGCCAGCTCCTCAACGCCTTACTTCAGATCCTTCAATGCATCTTTCAGTTTTCCAAATTCGTTAGGCATCCATTTCTCTCACATCTCCTGGACCGGCCGAATACTCCAACGCCACAATACTGGGGTTGTCCAACTCGCGCAGGAATCCCCAGATCATCGCGAAGAAAGTCCACCAACGACGTATCAATCGAGGATGAAAATGCGGCAAGGACAAGCATCATATTCGACTCGGGATGAGGCAGGTTGTGAATATCAGCAACAATGACGACCTCCTTGATCGTTTTTATCGACGCCAGTTCCCGCGCCCATTCCAAGCTTTCATGACGAGTTGTATATAATAGCCGAAAGTCAGAAACCGTCAAGCTCTGCGGGCCGTCCCATGGCCCTCGTGGCCGAGCGCCTTCAATGACAAGTGTCAACTTATCCAAGCTTCGCAAACTTCGCAGCGAACGACACACAGAAGACCAGTCATATGAATCTGGTTCCATGACATTTGTTGGACTGCGCTTGTAGAGGCTGATCTCCCGGACTAAGTCTCTAGTGCGTGGCGTCTTATCAGTGAGGAAGGGCACCAAGGCCTCGAGGTCTTCTCCAAAGTGGAAAGCATGCTTTGTGTACAGGTAATGAGAGGCTTCCTCTCGGATTTTCCTGTTGATATGCATAACTGCAGTGTGCATCGATCGGCGGGGAAGAGGGTCGGCGCAATATGTCGTTTCGTAAGACTTCTTTGCGATAGTTCGCTCCATTATATGATATGCTGAACGTTGGGTCTTTGAACGGCGCGCCTCATATTCATATTTAGACTGATTTCGAATTGAGATATCTTTGGTCCCGCCGTTGTCGAGAAGATAGTCGTATATCAGCATGCGAATCTCTGGAGGGATGCGCAAGAGCATAGATTCTTCGGCCATGATGTTTGAGTTGCGTAGCAATGCCTGAAAGAAGGAGGGAGGTGTCGAAGTGATTTTACAACGCCTTTCAACTGAGGAATTCGTTTTGGACGCCGATGACTTGGTGATGTCAGTCTTGGTGATTGTACTAGTCGATGGTGTCGACGAGTCACTAACACGGTGACGGACAATGACGGATAACGCGAGGGATCTCACGTCAGAAGCCGCTTCTTGCAATGCCGACAAAGATACCAAAGACAATGCGAGGCTATCGTCCAGTGGCAGTGCGACAGCTGCCTTATTTATGTCTACAAACTGATCAGCAATTCGAAGGGGTCCGTCCATCAAGGTGCCCACTCCCCGGACCTTGACGACCCAACCCCAAGGTCGGCTTTGTCAAACCAATAAGTACAAATTCAAGCCATTGAGCCAAATCTCAACACAGATTTGAAGCGACTAAAGTCCGGTCACTTTGCCATCGGTGTGGCAGCCTTCCCCGTCCTTGCTCTCCGGCCACCTTGTTTTCGTAGGATAGTTCTTGATAAGGCAACCTACTGTGTAGGACAAGGTGCCCCCCAACTATACTCATTGGTCCAACCGCTAGCTGAAGTTCAACTCCTTCAGCTTCTTGTAGTGGATGCTGCCAAAGTTTAAGCTGTTGGCGATTCTTGCATAAAATTACAGAGATTCAGCCATCCACTAATATAGAGAGTGGAGTGCAAGACTCTTCAAACAAGAGAACGGTCCGTTGTCTTGCGGACTGTGACCCTAGAGATGGCATCAAGACCCCCACCACTAACCCGCATCGCAGACCCAGAACTGCGAATGACGAGATTGAACTAAAGAAGCACTTTTCCCAACTTTTTACAAGCTGAATCGCGTACAAATAAAAGTCCAACAAAGGGACAGGTTCCAAGACATATCAATACCTTTACCGCCTTGTTGACGCACGCGTTCCAACGCTGTACCTGAGAGACGTTTCTTTGTCTTTGAGTTCAGCTAGTCACAAGGTTGTCCATAAAGAACGGCAATGATCTCATAGTCACTGGACTATCAACCTCTGCGATCGTGGACTCTTCAATAAGCACGGCGATGTCATAGTTTGTGAACATAATTCGCTCGAGAATCTCGTCCGGGGGAGCTACTTCACCGAGCTAGACGTGCTTGTGCAGTCCACAATTCTCCGGAATACGTGGTTCGAAACATAGAATGATGCACTGGGCTACAAGCCTCTCATGCCGTTCTCTAGAGGCAATTACCATAGACCGTCTTCCGTCGATGTTGCGACGCGAAACGATAACTTATCATGGAGCAAATACCGAGTCATACAAGTTGAGCTAAGGATGCCGGCAAATGTGCTTCTTGTTGAGATAACGGGCTATGGACTTAGCGATGTCGAAGACGGAAAATCCAACTTTCCAATCACTTGTTTTCCCTATGATTTTAAAACAAATTTGGATACAATGGCCGCAGGCATATAAGAGAGGCAGGCTTTTGACCACCAGCGATGGCGATGAGGCACCAATAATGATCCATGTTTCTGGTGTCAAAGTACCACGCCCAGCACGTCTCTCACAAACCGAAAAAGTCCGCGATAGTCGGGATGGCCACTCTTGTTGGGGTGGACCATTCCATGCGACTATTATAGCGCCATCTACCTCGAAGGTGATGATGAGGGTGCACAACCCGTCAACACCTTCAGAGAACCTTGGAGGTTGATCCGACCGACTTATCGGACCTTGGGGTCCCCGGATTATCTCAGGGCTCATTATCAATTAGAGTTTAAAGTAATACGATGCTTGCGGGTTCCTGGGGTGCTTCTTCAGAATCTCAGTCGAAATAATGAAGATGTCAAGGTATAAATCGTCTTTTCTTCTAGAAGCTCACATAGAAGTTTCAGGGATTGCGATCCTTGCTAGCGTTACATATCTTACGTCTTGTGGTCCACTGAAACACCACATATGCAATGCTGGCATCTGAATAAGCAAACTTGTTGTTTTACACACGACCTTTCTCTTGAAGCCATACAGTGCCCTTCTCCTAGGCCTCATCTGAGCTTTCCGTATTCCAGGGGTTAATCATCTTAAATATGGCGAATAAGTTCTCTTTCCACGACGCTTCTACATCATTTAATGATGCTCAGTTCATGGCTGATGCAATGGACTCGACTATACCCCACCTTGTTGCGGCGGGAAACGCTGGTCAATGGGGAACTGAGCCCCTTTCTAGAAAGGAGTCGTTCATGCAGAAGATGCATGATGCTGTCTCCAAGTCGGAGCAGTTCTGTGAAACGGGGGCTGGTGATCGAGAGAGAATATTTATCGCCGAGGTTGAAGACGATCAGACCAGCTCAGGATCCACTGCAAACGGAAACCTCTCCCGCCGCGTGGACGAGAATGGAAAATCCTTTGTGTCTGTTGGTTTCGTCAAACTTGTCGAAGAACAATTCGTGAGCTATTTGAAAGAGACAGAGAGTTTGAAAGCCCTGATCGAACCTGCGTTGAAAAAGGGCAAGTTTGTCTTCCTCCAATACCTCGTCACTGATCACCGAGTTGGTGATAGACGTCGTGGGGCTGGGGCTGCTCTCCTTCAGAAAGTCAAGGATTATACTCTTGAGCGTGGTTGGAAGACGATCTGGCTTGATTGCTGGGATGGAGGTAATGGGCAGTTGGTGCAGTATGTTCCCAGAAGGACACCCTCGACTCGGTTCATTTTTAATGGTTACAGATACTACGTTGATCAAGGATTTCATATTATGGGGAGCTTTGGGAATGATCATGATGATGGGTCTTCATGGAACGGTAAACTTTTCCGTATGGACATGGCCTAGAAACTGCTACCGAAGCAAGCATCATACAGCCAACACTGCTATCTCTGTGGGCATTCATTTCTCCAGAGGAGCTGTATCAACAAAGCAGCCAAAGAAGGGATCCCGTCCTCCTACAACTCCAGCCTCAACTGCCAATTTCCTCAACTCTTGATTCTCCTCCTTACTCAGCGTCACCTTTGCTGCTCCCACGTTCTCTTCGAGATACTTGATGTTCTTCGTGCCAGGAATGACAAACATTTTGGGGCTCTGCTCCAAGATCCAGGCCAGGACGAGCTGTGAGGATGTAAATCCCTTGTTCTTGGCCAACTCATTGAACTGGTCCACAATCTTCAAGTTCTTCTTGAAGTTGTCACCCTGGAACCGCGTCAAGTTTCTTCGGGTATCTGTCTCTTCGAAACCATCGACAGAGCGGAAACGACCGGTCAAGATACCACGACCAAGGGGTGAGTAGGCAAATACCGCCACGTCTAGCTCTTCGCAAGCTTTGAGAAGGTTTGTTCCTGAAGGACCTTCGATGTCGAGTGTCCAGGGGTTGTACTCGACTTGTACTGCTGAGATGGTATGGATGGCGTGGGCTCGGCGGAGAGTGGTAGACGAGATCTCTGAGAGGCCCAAGTACTTGACCTTTCCCTCACTATGTGGGCGTGAGTCCTGCTCAACTTATTTCATAGTGGAATGACTTACTCAACCAATTGCTTCATGGCTTCCACAGTCTTCTCAATAGGCACATCCTCGTTTGCACGATGCATGTAATACAGATCAATGTGCTCAACACCAAGCCTCTTCAAGCTGCTCTCAATACTCTTCCTCACATGCTCAGGCGATGAATCAGTAACTATCCCTTTCTCACCTACCCTCAGCCCAAACTTGGTCGCAAGGAAAATATCCTGACGACGTTCGGGGTGAAGCTTGAACCATTTGCCTACGACATCTTCACTGTCGCCGTAGACATCAGCTGTGTCCCAATTGGTACAGCCAAGTTCCCATGCACGGTCGAGGAGTTTGAGACGTTCTTCGTCAGATCTGGGGATATTAGTGAGGTTCAGGAGTTGGAGATGTGATTCATACGTGGCTGCTCCGTATCCGACGCTGATTCCCATAAGACCAAGACCAATGGATGGGATCTTGGGGCCATTCTTGGTGAGCTGTCGAAGAGGGAGTTGAGCTGGAGGAGCCATGATGTAGTTCTCAGAAATGGAGTTTGGGCAGTTGGAGGAAATATTGGTTGGATGCAAGTGGCTTGGCTTTTACGAAGAACATGTTCTCAAACACAGAGAAACTCTCTTCCTTTTATACATGTCCAACGCCTCCTCATCATTATATTAACCGCCCTATCCCAGTCCAGGTTACGACATTATTTCCTGTGTCCTTCTTGATATTCGTTACATCAGTGTATGAAACGGGGTTAGCTTTGCGCGGACATATCCAGGCAGCTTCTCATCCCCACACTTGCGGCCGAAAGACTGCTTGTCTCCGAAACTTTAAAGGATCTTGCATGAATGACTAAGACAGCCTCGGTCACGGGCAATATCTTATTCACCGTGAGGTTCGTATCAGTGTAGGCCAATCGATAGAAACCAGGTCAAAGAGAACAAAGAATCTTGAATTCAGATCAAGGTATCAAAAACCACAAAAGCGCTGTATTACACTAGTCCCTCTATTTTGTCTTGCGCCTCGCCTTGAATGTCTTGAGCGGATCTCGCTTCCTTGAGCCAACCTTAAATCCGCGACCCTTCTTACCCTTATGGCCCTTGCGGTCTTTCCTGAGTGCCACAAAGCCAATGTCGTTTGTCAAGGCTTGTTTGCCATCTTTGGGTAGGAGATACTCTGGGATATGCTTCAGGTGAGCTTGTTGTCTAGCAGTTCGAAGTTCACCGTCGTGGCGAAGATGGGTGAGTTCCGTAGGGTTCTCCTCGAAATATCTGAACGATTGTTAGTACAGCCTGAATATGATGCGTTATTGTGTATATGCTTACCGCTTCAGTTTCTCACTCTTCAACAGCTCCTGTCGCAACTCTCTTGTTCGGGCCTCTCGGATAGAAACCTTGGTAACCGCACGTAGAGCATCGTTCATTCGGTACCGGAAAGGATCCACTTGCTTCATGTTGAAGTTGTAAGGCTTCACCTCTTTTCCTCGCTTGGCTTGCTGCCTGATGATCTTGGCCATCACCTTCTCGTCATTCTCTGATGCTGGTGTGGACGTAGGCATGTGCTTTCGGTATAGATCTTTAGGGACGACGAATGACAGAGCCATGCCAGTCTGTCCAGCTCGCGCTGTACGTCCTATTCTATGTGTGTAGGCTGATGCTGTTGTGGGGAGATCGAAGTTGATGACTGCGGAAACCTTCTTGAAATCGACACCTATAAGTGTTGTTAGTGCAAGTCCTGTGCTTGGGTAACTTTCTGCCATGCAAATGACAGCGCCGGGCAAACATACCTCTTGATACACCATACTCTTTATCACCGCCCTTGGACTTCTTGGCCTTCTTCTTCGGTCGCTTTGCTTCCGTCTCCGCATCATCTCCGTCGCCCTGCTTCTCGGCATCCTCAGTCTCGCCTTCAACAGGTTCCTCATCATCTCCCATCATCTCATTCTTCTCATCGGCGGCAATGATGATATCGTAAACGTGTTTGTTGAACTCCTCAACGACATGAACTCGCGAGTTCAAGGGAAGTTCAGAGTTCAAAATACAACTTCGAATGCCGAACTGCTCAAAGAAGAGCTTGAGACGGTAGCATCGGTCAATGTCGCTCACAAAGATGATGCACTTGCCCTTGATCAATTTGAGCTTGAAGATCACATAGGCAAGAAGGAACTTCTCGTCTTCACCACACCTAGTAGTATGTCAGCAACTGGTCGCTTGTATCTGAATATCAGGAGAACGTACTTGGCCACAAATTGGGTGATACCCTCGCCTTCAGCCTCCTTCTCCTTGAGATCCAACAACGTCGGGTCACGTCGGAAAATCCCCTTCAGTGCGTCGACCTCATCTGTAAGAGTAGCGCTCATCATCATGACCTGAATACCCTTGGGGACCGATCGTGACAAGTTCTCCAGATCCTCACTGTAACCGTAGGAAAGAACAAGATCGGCTTCGTCCAGGATAAGATGTGTGAGTTTGTCGATTGAGAGTGCTGAAGAGTTGGCATTGTGCCAGGCAGTCGCAGGGGTCGAGATAACAATGTCGGGCGAGTTTGAGAGAAGGGCGCGCTGCACGGCATTGGAAACCTTGTCGGTCAACTTGACTGTGCTGATATCCTTTGCGCAGAAGGAAGCAAATTGTTCGATGGCCTTGAAGACCTGGTCGGCAAGCTCGCGGGTCGGGACGAGGATGAGGGCGGTTGTGAAAGCAGTAGAGTCGGTCTAAGCACATGGCTATTAGCAAAGTCTTCAAGAATAGGATATCTCGAGAATCGGGTGGCATACAGCTTTGCGCTTCAGAATGCTAGATAGCAAAGGCAGAACATAAGCTGCCGTCTTTCCAGAGCCACAGTCGGCCTTGGCCAAAACATCTTGTCCATTGAGAGCCAAAGGAATCGCCTTCCTCTGCACTAGCGTCGGTTTTGCAAACTTCTGCTGAGCGATAGCTTGTAGCAGTCTAGGATCAAGACCGAGATCGACGAAGGAAGTCTCATCCTCTTGTTTTTGCGCAGGCTTCGTAGGCTTTTCAACTTCGGTAGTAGCAGGCTTTTCGTCAGCGGCGACCTCTTCTGTTTGATCGCGCTTTCGTTTCGATAAGGACCCCATTGTGTAAGTTGGTTGTTGTGTGGTGTTGGTGTTGGTGTGTGTCGAAGAAAGATGGTGATTTCTCAACTGCCCAGAGATAATCTTTCGCTGCTGGGTAACTTTTCCTCCAAATTTCCAGCAGGCTGAGGGGCAGCTACCCGGCGGATGATTACTTGATTGGCTGATTGACTATCGAGCTAGCACCTTTGGGCTTAGCCTGGGAAATTGAAGAAAATCATTCAGAGTTCGAACTTTTTTTCTTCTTATCGTGCTTATCAATACATGCACCTCCAAACTTTGTCTAACCTTGTTTGGCTGGGAATAGCTTCACGTTGTTGTTCCTTTCATACACAGTGTAGGCGTATGCCTCTATTTCCAATCACCTGTATCCAACTGCTTCCTGGTTCTATCTTGAAGTACTTGCATAGGAAATATTGAAGCAGACAGAGACAAGTGTCAATACAAGCCAACTTTATTACATGTCGAAGTCGACTTCACTTCAATCACTTAACGGAGAGAGACAAGAGACAGGTTTGATCATCAACAACAAGTATATTTATCATTCGCTCAGTTCATTATATCCCATGTCCCAAAATTCCAGGCTAACAGATTCCCAAAGAAAACATCATCTATATCCCAATTCTATCGGTTCTTTTTTTGCTTTTGCTTTCATTCCCTTTTTACCACTTGATGACAGGGTTGGGGAAGTACTCGCTGATGAGCTCCATGTAGTAAGGCTTGAGCTTCTCAGCATCGGGCACACCGTCGCTCTTGGAATACAAGTCATAGGGGTTGAAGGCGTTGACAGCCTTGAGCATCTCATGGTCCTTGTCGCACATGAGGTGGCGGTAAGCTCCCTCGCGGTGCCAGGGGTAGAAGGAGTGGTAGCGGATCATGGCGAGAGCCTCGTCAGGGAGAGTGGACTGGTCCTTGACGACATGGTAGAGGTACTCGTCGTGACCCCATGAGAGCATGACGTTGTCGAGACCACAGTTGGGAGAGTAGATACCGTACTTGGTGTTGAAGTCGGGGTTGATAGCATCGGGGTTACCCTCAGCGAAGGTCTCGGGGTAGATGATCTTGTCGGAGAAAGCACAGCCAACAGGGAATGTGTCACCGACAACGTCCCACTGACCCTGAGTCTCGAGCTCGGGGAAGAAGAGCATAAGCTTTCCAAGGTCGTGGATAAGACCAGTCAACTGCATCCATCGTGGCTTGCCATCACGACGAATAGCCTCAGCAGACTGAAGAAGATGCTGGATCTGAGAGAGGGAAGTATCAGGGTCAGACTCATCAACAAGAGTGTTGAGTTTCTCCATGGCCTCCCAGATGGTCATCTCGGCACGAGGACGAGAGGCGTTGTAGAAGCGGTTGCGGGCAGCGAGGTTGTAGGCGACTGTCTGCTTGTGGTGCTGCTCGCGGTAGAAGTTCTTGACGCGGTCGGTGGCGTCGGCGTATTGGCGGAAAGTGTTCTTGTCCTTCTCCTTGTCGAACTTGGAAGTCTCGTCGTACTTGATCACGTTGACATCGTCGATCTTGTCAGAGAGAACCTCGAGGGCTTGGCCATCGTGGCTGGAGAAATCGTCAACGACAGCGCCGGGAGCCATTGTGAATGTGATGTGTGTAAGTGAAGTGATGGAGGTAGTATAAGGTAAGTTGAGAGAAGAGGCTGGTATTGTTCTTGAAGATTCAGTTGTAGTTGAGAGTGTGAGAATGATGATGAGCTTGGAGAATTGAATCTCAAAGACGTGAGAAGGATGGTCTTATGTAGTAGTTGATGTCAAAACTGTCCGTCCTTACAAGTCAACCTCATATCAAGAAGTTTTTGCTTTGCCCGCCCGCGCACACCATCAATGGATCCTTTCCCCTTCTTTTTCCCCGCATAATCAAACTCGAAGTCGGGTACATGACCAATCTGCGTCATCTGAGTGGGTGTTTTTGCTCTACAATTCTCGTCAAGTTTTCGAGACTTGGTCGAGATCTGGAGAATGGTGGAACTCTGCGGGCAGAGTTTCTAAGTCGAGAGAGACATATCGAGCTAGATCCGCCGGAGAGACGCCGCTGTGAACCCTTACTTCTCAGATTCTCGACCATTTACAGTTAGATCCGCCGGCTGTAGCTGTTTACGGCTGTCGAAGAGACACCAAGGATAGCATCAGTGCGGAGGCAGTGGAGATATTGTCGACTTTTACCTCAAAATGCCACGTTAATTCACCTTGCTAATTTCTTTCTACGTCACGCGGGGGATTAACCGGGAAGATTGCCGGATCTCAAGACCCTTCGCAAACTCGGAGATTCTTGTTCAAAATGTTCTAGACGCAGCTATCGCTTAGATCTCTGGGGCCTCATCTTGCGTGGTAACATGGGGATTATTGTTGGACCCTGAATTAGACAAATACGGCAAGACAGCCTCATGTGATCAATATCAGCAGATCTAGAAGTAGAGGTAGAGCAAGACAGGGCCACAGTCTAGAAGTTTGTCTCTGACAATAGAAGCTTTGAAGGCTGCTTCAATATCAACTCTTAACATGTGGAATGCATCCACTGTCCAACACCTATCAGCATTATAGGATTATAGCTGATGGTGCTTCTCCCACAAACTTCCCCATACGTGCGTCTTGATCTAGATTCATCTTCAAGAGAGGGCAAGCTGAGCCGGTCCGGGGTGACGAGTTGTTTCCAATATGGTCCATATTTAGATGTTCCCAAAATCGCTAAATTTCCCCGCGGCTCAACTCATATTGTTCCAGGCACGGAAGTCTTGGTCGTGGGAAATCAACTCAAAATCGGAGTCTGGCTACTGGTTCCTCGCCATCGTGGTAATTTTGTCCGAGTGGGCTAAGAATTTAAGCGTCATACAGCGCATACGAGATCTTGGATTCCGCGCTAAAATTACTGGTCCCTGAGTTCATTTAGTTAGTTCCGGAGAGCTCGATTTCGAGGGATTGCCTTTTTAAGTAAGACTCCCCGATCATTGGGTCATTGTGCAGCTGCTACGAAACGTTGATTATCAGCCATATTCTTCTCTCTTGTCAGCTGATTCAAACATTGAATGTCAGGCATCTTGATGAAATTCTGATTGATATCAGATCATTTCGCAGAAATAATCCGAATAATTTATCCTCTTATTCACCTGCTCTGAGACTCTGACGTGGGTGAAATACTTGAGCGTCGGTTTCATGCTAGAACAAGAGAAGTATCTTAACAATTACACCTCTTTAATCATCAAACCGATCACTTATATCTTGTGCACCTCACGCTTTCAATGCCAACCTTTGACGATCAAACACCTCTTTTTCGACGTTGACTTCTAGTTGTCTATTGTGTCGTTCTAGCAAATGCTCACGCTATCTGGCATCCGCAGTGGCTTAACCTACACCATTCTGTTTGAGTCTCAATATTGTATTGTCAGCAATGCCTACTGTATTTTCTACTGGTTCACCATAAGGACCCTACTCTGCATGAAGTTGAGGAATAATAAGTATCTTGTGGTATACGTCGTGTGTATTATAAATATATAGGGAAATATAGTGTGTCCAGATGGATTTACGCCGGCTCAATTTAGCGGTAATTGTCAAAAGTGTAATGATTGCTCGACATATATGGGAAATTTTGTCGACGATGTGAAGTAATATGCTCGATATGTATTCCTACTAAAGAAAGAAATAAAATTATTGATATCGTGAATGCCTCTGACGACATCCAATGACCTGTATCCACAGAATTCGCAGACAATATCTAAGCCGGTCGTGGAGAACGGCATTGGGAGGCCCGCTCAAGATCCATAGGAATAACGCTCACACCTACCATTGCTTGACATAGAGGCCAGAATATTTATGAGAGGTACCTGAGTCATGTCTGATTTCGTATAATGACAAGGCTAATGAATAGAGCTCCCATATATATGTGAGGGAATACATTGTCTATCCACAAGGCATGAACATATACGTTCTTGTGCCCTGGGCCTACCAGTGTACAACTACGGATAACGAGACTATTGTAGTTACCCTGTAGATAAACTTGGTACAACGGGTGCATCGTCATCACGCGAGACTAAACTTGAATCTTAACCTTTGCAATCTAAATCTCCGATGAGACCGAGCCTTTTAATAAACAGTGCAGTCCTTATAGGAAGAAAGAATAAAGAACACTCAAGATAAAAGTCAAAACGCAGACTGAGTAGGCTGCTGGAAGCTGTGCTGTACTCGTATATGAGCAAGGCTTGAAAGTGAAGCTGAGGAGACTTGATAAGGTTTGAAAAGAAACAACACCCAGCAAATATTCAAATAAAACTATACATACGACAAAGTTTCAAATAATAAGTAGCAAAGCCTGAATAGAAGTGTTAGACATCAAGCCCTTTTTGAATAATGAGTTAATGGCCTCATAGGTTGAGGCGCCTGCTCGGCCCAACCTTCCCAGATCATCATGTCCTTAAACAAAGCCAAAGCCCAATAAGATCCAGGGTGTTTGGAATCAGTCGCAGTAAAACAGTCACAGGAAAGCGGTGGCTGTGTCATCATCCCATGAAATTGGTCTGATAACTAGATAATATCAATGAGTGACTCTGGAGTGACTGTCGAGAACTTCAACTTTCAAGAATGTGGGCCTGCCTCGACTCCCCAACTATTCAAGGAGAATTTTTGAGCCCCCAGTACCCGAAAGCGAATTAAAACGGGGTTTTAAAACTGTCTGATACGCTCCTCGGCATCTTACCACGTTTTGTCCCTTGTAAGAAACCACAGACGTTGGTGCTGCCCATCACGCCCTTCTGCATATGACTCAGAAATTGGCTCGCCCCGAGCCAGTCATGCAAGAAACGATCAAAATGTTTGATGTGCAGCATGGATCAAGTCTATCACTATCATAGGTCATGTCTTCCAACAGGGAAGCAAGATGATGGCTACAAATATCCTTGTCTACAACATAAGCGTCGTTGGCAGGATGTCAAAGCGGAACATAACCCACAACGCATGAAACATGGGCTGTCTTCACCAAAGCCTCGTTTTGATGCAAGACCCCGAAATCGGCTATCGTCAACCGAGCTCGACAGGCTGGGATCCCGGCCGACATCTCGAGTCGCTCCAGGCATCGGGGACGTCCGGGCCTCGGGAGCCACCATATCCACCGCGGCAATTGCGACTACAGGTTAAACTCTCAAGGTGACATCCAGGGCTCTTCATGTTCCGTGCGATGATTTTCCGTGAAACTTTGATCGTTGTTAGAGTCGCAAGCAAGGGCTCGCTCGATCGATGAAACTTGGGATGTTCAAGGAATCAACTGCCAGTTGTGAGTCAAGGGAGGGGGGATTCGACTAACGAGATAGTGCCATCTCAGATCGATTTGAGCCAAAGCAACTAATGCATACTTTCGAGGTGACAAGTTTGATACCAGGGGTTTTCAGAGCCCGAAACTCCAATCACCAACTCTAAAATACCTTGAATCCCTACCAAGACCTAGGTATCCCTGCAAGTTTGGTCATTGCTTCTCCGGCAGCACAGACGTCAGCTGGGGCTGGTGCAAAGACACGAGAAATTATCAAAATTTAAGACTCGAGGGTAAGGCTGCACTTGAAACAGCAAGCGGTGTCCAAGCGTACAGAGTACATTGAAGCAGGCAAGCATCCGTGCATGTAGATCATCAAGGTTAAGCTCCCTGTCGAGATCCTTGAGCCTCTGATCAAGAGCCCGAGAGTATGTACCCTTGACTTCCTTGATATCTGGGTTTCAACCGGGTACTGAGCCCGTTGAGGTTATGATTCGTCGGTCCAGGATAAATCATGTTGGTGGAACACATCCGTGACCGTCAAGGCGCTTCATTCCGAATGTTTTGATCCTATGTTCAGGAGATGGGGCCTCTCCCTCTCCCAACAGGTCCTAGAATTCACTCAACTGCTAAGCGACAATCGTCAGTGGACAGCCTGGTTTATCTCTTTTTGAATGTTTGCATATTCAGCCGTGGATCCGATATGTCACCCTGTCTGATGCATTGCACCAACCAGAGACTTGACTGGTGACACAAGCCGCGGCGACTCACTACGGCTAGATTCAAGGAAGACTGGCTTGGCGACCAAGATATAACTCATCGCGAAGAACTCCCTTTTCCATAAAACTGGTGTGGAGAGGACTTTGCGCTTTGACAATCGAGGCCCACTTGTCGCCATGTCGTTGAGTTATATCCGTGTTTGTTTCACCCATGAGATGGGAATAAGCTGTTCATTAGCGTAACTGCCGAATAAAACGGCCGTTACTAAATGTGAAAGTCAGGCCATGTGCTGTACCCTGGATCGTGGATGCACTGAGGTGCTTAGACGTGATCCAAAATAAACGCCTCAAGGAAAACTACATCCGACAAAACTATGAGTGCCTGGCCTGGCCTGGCCTGGGCCATCTGCTATCAAGGGCATTAAGCCTGATGCCGCCTGGCTACTTTTGGCTTGGCCATCTTCACTAATCGGACTATCTGAAAATGGCCCAGATCTGGATCTCGCCAGTTAATTGGACTCTTCAAATTGCCTAATAGAGACAGATCTGCTAAGGAGATCGTGAACAAAAATAACCACTGGGATGAATGTGATTGACGGTGACATTTGCTACGAATAGCGAGATACAAGATACCGGTTAACGTGCTGGAGTTTGCATGCTGTCTAGCAACGGGGAAAACTGTTTCTTGGTGTGTGATTGCGTCAAGAGGACACTTTCGATACGTAAATATGTAGTAGTCTGCAGCGACTAAGAATCACATGCGAAAGTCGCAGCCACTTGCTATCGTATCTCTGTGATCAAGTACCGTACCCAAAGAGTCTCTGGGGTGGATTTCACGTAACGGTTTGTTGACAAGGGCTAGCCAGGTAGCGCAGATCAGTAGGTTTAACCATCTTTGGAGGGCGATCGGTGTTGCTATGTTGGAGTACTTTTGGCTAGAGTCAGAGCATTCCACTGTGCAAGCAACTTCCTTGCAAAACTGCCTTGGATTATCCATATTCGTAAAGAGTCGACGAGGATACTGCTTTGTTTATCCATTAGCCTGCGTGCGTAGTGTTGCCTGAGGATGGCTGAACCCGTACCCAAAACAGCGTCCAGGCCAAGAAGATGGTTGGTGATCAGATCAAGCCTCTCATCGTCCTGTGGCGCGAGCTGCATGTGCATCTAACAGTGCAGCCTCTAGCCTCTCGCCAATAATCGATTTCCTGAGGGTGTGATGTCAAAGACATCGAGTCCACGCAAGAGATGACAGGTGCCATTTTACTACCAGGGCACGGTGGTTAGCACAACACTCACCAGTCCATCAAAACCTTGTCGAGGAGGGGTTGTCGTTGCGCCAATCCCCTGTCCGTAGAGACAGCCAGGAACCACCCTCTTCAGGAACGTCTCGAACTGTGGATGGCACAATGGGAGAGAATTTCGAGGTTCACACCCTGTCTGCCTCAAGCACGAGATCCGTGCGCACATCCAGAAGTGCAAGTCTTGTTGTCTCTCTCCACACTCTCGGGAATATCCCTCTGAGATAGCTCAACGCTCCTTAATAAACTAGGGTCTTGATCAATCCACAAAGCTTAGCTAGAAATTCATGGAAAGAGAGGACACGTTTCTCTAGCAGATGCAAGCTGACTGGACACAGCTGTGGAGATGCAATGGTCGGAACCCTTGGGATGGCAGCATGGTAAGAAATCGCTTATGTCTGCAGAAGAGGCTACGAAGAAAAGCCCCCTCACCTGAAGAATTCGTCACAATATTATCCTTATGATGAACGGTTTACGGGCTCCTTACCTTGAGGAGTTCTCCCGGCCGGGAAACTCGGACCCACCAGGTAATCCATACCAGCCCTACGGAGAATAACCGTGCGGTGGGATGTTGCAATAACGATACGAATGATCTTGGCTTTGAACCAGTTCCAGTCCGGTCCCCTGGAACTATTGCTAGGTGCAATCCAGGGTCGGTTTCATGTCCAGAACAGCCACATAGCGTGGATGCCACGGGGTGTTGTTGTGCACAGGCAGATGGGCTTGCGAACTTTGTCTTCTCCAAGAGTTGCAGACTACTACTGTAGGTTTAACTAAACCGTTGTCGATTGCCTCTCCGATGCATTGCGGATCATTTCCCCGTCAACTCAGCCTGGCTTGACGTTGCATCCTGGAGCGGGGTTGGGGAGCAGGAGCTTATGCCCGACAGTGGCAGAGCCAATATCTGTAGCGCAGTATTCGTAGCTGATGGAGGGATCGCTGAAGCGGCATCACATAGCCGTATTCTCCAGTGTACAGTTCGCTCGATGGTGGTTGCTGGCCAGGCTAAGGAAATTGATGCTCTTGGCTTAGTTTCCCATGATTAGCTGAGACTAAAGTGTAATTAGCGGCTCTTCAACCTTGGGTTGCCAGTTAACTCTCTCCGTCGGCGCCCTCCGATCACAGTTTGTGATGTTCTGAAGAAAGATTTCTCTCCACTTGCGGAGCAAAACAACATCCATCCGAGGATGGAAATCTTTGCGGGCGCCTGTCGATCCGGGAATACGAAGTGGGCTTTGAGCCAGGAGCCCGGTTAGCCTATTATGAATGCTTCATCTCAGTGTAAAGTACTTACCGCGAAGGTCTGGTATTGCATACACAGTATCGAACAATAGCGCAGGAAACAGAGACTGCAGAGCTGTGCCTTAGCAAACCAAGGCAAAAGCAGACCAATTTCCGAGGAGAACTTCGTTCATTCAATGGGAAAAGCTTGATGATGTTGCACTCGCTTACTTCGTAAAATATGGGTGTGGTCAGCCCATCTTAACTTGTGGCTACCTGAAATGCAAGAGCCACCAGAAAACGAATGAGTTGCCTCTTGATCGCATTCACTCGTTTCTTCTCGAGACCTGGCATCTTTCTCTTGACTGTTCCATTCCTGTATGTAAAGTCCTGCCCAGTGTCCGAGCTTCAAAGGCTCATAAGGCGTGCGTGCGTTGTTGTCTGCCAGGAATCTGTTGGCCAAATGGAGAGAGACATGCAAGGCTTTGTCGATAAAGTGAAACGGGGGTCGAGGAGCTAGCTGTAGCAGAGGTTCAACGGTCACACGGTTTCCAGGAACTCGGCAAACCTTGAATACTGTGGCTCACTGAGGACACAAGGTCTCGACTCAAGAGCGCCAAAAGCGCCAAAAGCGCCACCAACGATCAACCTTGATCCTCGTTATGCATGCACCTTGCTGCTAGGCGGACGGTGGCGCCAGTACCGTAATGAACTGCCCAAACACATTCATGATCAATTGGGAAGCGAGCTTATCGAAATTCAGGATCACTAGCCACCCATGAAATCTGGCATCGAGGCTCCAATGCACGAAGCAGTCAGTTATCAGGATCGGCAGTACTGAGTACAGCCCTTGCAGATATGCCCAAGCAACGTCAGTTGCATCAGGGACCAAATTGTGCTGTCGACTGGTATCTAATCGTTTATACACCCGCACCTGGTGGACATTCAGCTGTAATGCTATCTTCGACCCCATCAGCTTGACGATACCAACCCCGCAGATGCTTCATCAAGTCTCACATCAATCGTTGCGCGTAACTGAGCCACAGGCTTATTTTGCGCCATGCCGAACATGTCTTAACTTACCTTCAATCTGATGCTTTAGTTCATCGCTGCCGTCGGAAAGCTTGTTGATCATCTCACCCACTGGTTCGTTGCTCAGGATGAGCTAAGAAGATCTGTTCATATCCTGCTAGTATTGAAGTTCCTGACCAGTTTGGCCTAAGCTTAGTCCCTTGTCTAGCCCCAAAGTTCGCCCATCTCGGATGCAGGAAGACATGGGCCGGGCCTGGGGTCCATGTAGCTTGCCAAGGATCAAGCTTTCTTTCCGATGTAGTGTTGCTTTCGTTCGTGAGTCTTCGGCCGAGTTGTTGTGACCTAACATCCAGGCCGCTTGGGCTCGGCCGCTGTCGGCTTGCTATGCAATGCTAACATCCTTCGACTATCGCCATGAAAGTATAGCATAAGCAGCGATCGTCTTTTAGGCTTGTTGGCGTGAATGAGTCTAGATCAATCATACTCGGCAATTGGCTTACGACGCTGGGCCAGCCGCTTCTTTAAACAGATGTTAGAACAACCCTCGGAATTCACCGTTTCCTCTCAGTTTGATAAGTGCCACACCAGCTGGAGAATAGGTATTGCCACATCAAGACTTGAACCTTTGATGTTTTCCCTTTCAATTTGAAATGGGTTTACCAGGTCCAGAATATGCAGATAATGTGGCTTCTGATGGTGGCCGAAACTATTGAGACCTGGCCAAGTGTCGTCTGAAGGAAATATTAGCATCTCTTCCAGGAGTATGGGAATTTAAACGCCACCGTGCCTGCTTCCAGGTACAACGGTTTGCAGACTTCCGTACTTAGTTCGAAGCCCATTCAATTCCGGACGAAATGCGACGGATGACAGAGTCTTAGGCACATCACAACATGTGTCCCCCGTTAGCCATGAGACTTGATTGATGTGTTATTACGCGAGGGCGTCCAAGTCAATGCACATTCTCCAGACCTGTAGGAAGCTGTTGCAGACTCGGCATCTCTGAGGAGACATGGACTAAGAGTACCATCCGAGAGGAGTCCGGACCAATAAGATGGAAGGTATCTGAGGGCTTGAGGGGCTTGTTGTTGGCCCTAGCATGCCGCAGCAGCAATGGAAGGCGTTGTCTAAAGCTCTTCCACTTTGATCGAAAGTCTATTTTCCCCTCACGGCCTTGCCTGGATTATGCCGTCCTCTGCTTGAGCACTAATCAGGCGTGCTGGTATAATGTGGCTGCACTGGGGTGAGAGCTGCCGTGCATATTTGATGGACCTGGTTCCCTGGAGGAGTGTTGAGTACAACGTACTGTTTCGTAAGACCTAGAGTAAAGACGTTCGGATTATACCTATCATATATTGAGTGAACACCCCCCCGTCCTTCAGTCGCCATCCCCTTATTCCCCTCCTCTTTGATCTCTTTATGTCAATTCGGAAAACAAAGTATTGTTCTTTGCCTTCCTGTATCAGCAGCTAAATCCAATTGACCAAAGACTGACCAACCATTCAACTCTTATTTCGACCTTTGACGTTTCCGTCTCAACTCTGCCGAGCAGCCCGATATAAGAATCAACTGCAATCTGTTCGACCGGACAGACTACAAGACTCCAATGGCTGCCTTTGTACACTCTTATCCTCACCATATGGAACCTCCATTTGGAAATCCCATGAACATTATGACCGCAACCCCATCACCAGGATATATCATGACCCCTTCTCCATATTATACTAGAACACCATCGCCCACATGTCGAGGAAACATGGGATACCAGCCTGTCCCTGCACAAGTTCAAGACCCTTCCTTCTTTGAAGAGGCCATAGGTGGTTCTCCTCGCCCACAAGAACTGGCACTTGGCTTTATGCAAGCACCATTCCAGTATAACCCGGCATCCAATGCACCCAATGACCCTTTTCCTTCTTTGGCTACATTGCCAAGTAGCGAGATCGAGCAAAAGCCTGCCCGTCGGGCTCGAAATCGAAAACCGTCCCAGTTAAGCATCATCACCCCCAAAGAAGATAGTGGCCCCAGAGCTGTGCCCAGTTCCCCAAAGCAGAAGAAGCGTGGCCGCAAGCCCAAAGGAGGAGCCAAGGAGTCGGGGAAGTTTCATCAGGAGATTGAGCTTGATGAGGACGACCTTCCTAAGGACCCTCGACGTCGACGTATTCTTGAACGCAACAGGATAGCCGCGACCAAGTGTCGTCTTCGAAAACGAGACGAAGCATCTGCCCTTGCTTCCCAGGAACAAGCCATGGAAGACCAGAACCGATATCTTTCCTCATGCTTTGACTCATTGACAGCTGAGATATATCACCTGAAAACGCAATTGCTGCAACACACAGACTGCAACTGTGTACTGATTCAGAAATATATCGCCAATGAAGCCAAGAAGACAGTTGATGGCCTGCTTTCTTGTTCATCGGCCTTCCAGCCCGACAATGACCCCATGAGCCCATATCGTCGAGGTTCATGCCATAGCGGCACCAGCCCCACTGAATCCCTGGGTGTGCCTACTCCGGAGTTTGAAGGAGTCTCGCCAGCCTGGTCACAGCCTTTCCAAACAGGTCATGCCTCATCATCAGAGGTTGGAGAGGAAATCTTCGAGATGCCAATGAACCCTTACAACAAAGGGTCAATCCAGCTGCATAGTCAACCGCTCACCAGCATGACACCACTTCATCATCCCGAATCCGAGGTATATGTCGGTATGGGACCTCCACCCCAGCATGTGGATGTTATCAGTTGGAATCCTTCATGGGGATTTTAGTAACGAGGCTATGATCCTGTACCGCCGCTTTGGGCATTACGATCTTGTAGCTTGATTGAGATTTTCGAAAGCGGACTGAGGCAAAAGCTATTTTGTATATACGAGCATGGGTGAAGGCGTTTTTGGCTTGAGAGTGACATGTTGTGAGCGTTCTGTATCAAGGGAGGTTAGCCAATATGCTTTATATTATCCAGCAATCCAGAAGTTAAGATCAACTGGTTTCTCATTGAAATGCAAAGAGGGGTGAGCTCTTACTTAACAGCCGAACCAGCTGGCCGTGATCTGCTTGTCGTGCTTATCCTCTTATGTTTTCAAAGCTCAATGGCCCGAGGCACTCATCCTCCTTCAGTGTACATCGTCGTAGTATATTCATTGCTTGCTGAACTCATGGTAAATGAGGCAATGGCTATTAGGTGATGCAGACGTGTCCCACTAAGTTCCAAGCTTCATTGGAGTTTTCACAGATTAGAGCGTTGTGAGCGTGTCAAATGCCTAAATACGAGGTGGATCGCTGTTGTTCCAGATCGAAGAGTGTGGGGTGATCCCAGATCTCATGTTTCCCCTGCAGCTAATCGAACGTCTGCAT
The DNA here is from genome assembly GCF_000149955.1 of Fusarium oxysporum f. sp. lycopersici 4287. NCBI lineage: Eukaryota > Fungi > Ascomycota > Sordariomycetes > Hypocreales > Nectriaceae > Fusarium > Fusarium oxysporum. The sequence goes on from NC_030992.1 coordinate 2,809,867, forward strand.
TAGAGCATGCCGAATGTGGTGATGGCATCGGAGTGACCCACTAGGTTGATGGGCCAAAAATTCTCAATCGCCACCTTGAACCTGCACGTCATTGTATTGAATGAGGAGATTCATGTCAATATCGTTGGAGAGCAGGGTTGGGGATAATGGGCTGATGGAAAATGCTCAACGCCAAGCTTAACTAAGTCGGATGAATACAAAATGAATTCCATGTCCACCCAATTTCTACCACTGGGGTGCCTGAAATGACGAACAGACTTTTAGTGATCAGTGTTGTCTGCATGTAGTCGCAGAACAGATGGTTGCAGTGTTGTGAATTCAGATCCATCTGTTTTGATTTGGTCCGGCTCGACACAGACAAAGCATGGTTCGATACTTGAGGTCTCGCAGTGCAATCGCATAGCTCCGGAGAAAGCTAAGATGTTGCGGCAGTGATACGGCTAGACAAGAAAGTGCGCAACGCTCTGAGCCCGGGTCCGGCGGTATGAATTGGCAGGAGGTTATAGAGAAATCCGCAGACACATGACCAAGTTGTTGTAGTGCATCTTGAGCCTGGGTTGAGCCTCAGCTAGGACTGGGGCTGGGGCTGTAGCAGGGGGGCAATGCGGGTTGTTGGAGATCTCCCCAGCGGTCGGTAATTCAGCGGTGACAGCATCACGTTCCCTTGTAACATCGCTGCTGACCGTAAACCAGGGGTTCCATTCCGCGAGGCGATCCCAAGTCGTTGAAGACTGGCTACACACCAATCAGCCTTTGCAAGGCGCATGAGCCGGTGAAGATGGCCAGACTGGAGTGGGTATGGCCCATAAGGATAGCTTCGTAACGACTAATGTACCCTTGTCGCAAGTTAAGGAAGTATGCCCCTTTGAGAAGTTGAGCCACATGGAATTTTGCCCTGAATATATTTCAAGCTGGACGATTCTGCAAACGCTAGGATTCCTTCTTTCAAACCCTTTACTTGCAAGTCGGCATTCGAAAAGCTTCTCAGTTCCGCGAGAAATCGAATTGGAGTTGCCCTCGACTTCCCAAATTTAGCAGACACTCTGACAGGCATCATCATACAAGGTATTCATTACCTCACGGCGTGGAAATTCCTCGACGCCTCAGCAATAAACATCCGCTGGGCCTCTTCAACAAATATTGAGGCACCAGTGCTGTTAGATGCCGCTCTGAAGTTTCTCTTGAGGCCGGGCTTCAATAACAAGCGCATTAGTCGGGGGAGGTTTTAGGCGAAGTAAAAATCGTCAAGCTCGTCAGAGCAAAGCGCCTATCATCCACATCCCCTGGTCGAAAGCAGATATCACCATTGTGTCCTCGTGACTCAATTGATTGCAAGGAAAGCATTGGAAATACATGCTTCATTGTAGGTTGTCACCGAAAGAATTGGACGGATTTCGCTTCAGATTTACCGACGATTGAATGAGCGCGTGAGGAAGAAGACTTTTTCACCGCTGACGACTACCTCACCTCACCTGAGGTTAAAGCGTCTTGTACTACCCGAGCCACAGACGGGACGGAACAGGCCAACCTGGAATATCCGACCGCGCATCGCACCTTCCCGCATACCAGACAGACCAAGACATTTTGGTAATCGCAAGCAGCTGACTTGCCTGATTGATTGTACCTTGTTCAGGTAACTCAAGGAAGGAAAGAAGCAGCCCAGTGCGAACGCAAACGCGCAGGAGAGATCCCGTTTGTTACGTCCCACCGCATTTTGTGATACTCAACTCTTGGCCTTAAACTGAACTTCTGCATCCTCAAATTCTCCTTCAACGCCGGTTCCCGCTATCAGTATTACACCACGGTTACGACCGGTGAGTGCAATCTTTGCTACGGCGGATCGAGAGGTTACCCTTTTCCCCATTTCTTGTCATTCGCTTTTCCCCCAAGGGTACTTCATACACTCTTTCTTGGCCGCTTCCTGCATACCTTATCTTGCTCTCAAGTTGCCAGCTTCGCCACTTAATTGGAATCCCGCTCATTGTTTCAGTCGACTTTATCTGGAATCTTCAGAGCTTCATCTTCCTGATCGATGCAGATGCTCGATCCAAACTTAGCCACTATGGCGGCCAACTCACCCGCGGAAACCGCCTTGGTGATCCTGTACTACTTGTACCCAGCTCTCGTTTTCATCTACTTTTTCTTCGCCTCACTCGTTTCGGCCTGTACAGTACACTCTCCTGACAAAGATGAGCGAAAGACGAAATGTCCCAACCGACGGTTGACACTCGTCTTCTACCTCCTGTGCATCCTGACATACACTACCCAGTTGTTGCTGCTTGGGGCTCGGGCGGTCCTCTCACAGAACTGGCCAACAGAAGATCACATCATCATTGGACATCTGGCTTGCATTCTGGCGTTCGGGATCCAACTCAGTCGCTGCCTCGACACTGAAGAGGGCCCCTTCTATCCTTTCATCGGGTCTTGGTTGCTTGGCCTGTCTTTTGATATTGCAATCACTGTACTGTCTGCTATTTCGGGATTGTTCTCCCCATTCGATATCTTCAGCATCCTTGCAAGCGTTAGCATCAGCATTCGTTGCCTGTCTTTCATATCACTCGCTAGTTTGTTCGCTGCTGGCTTTTCTGTAAAATTGAAATCCGATGAAGAGCAGGAACCATTGTTACCCAAAGTTACAACTACATCACCTGACAGTCCGACCAGTCGGGAATCTGGATATGGATCGACACTCCAGGCCGAGGAAGAAGAAGAAGAAGAAGAAGAGGCCCCGGAGTATAGTTGGGAACGCCGAGAGAGAGAGGCCAAAGAGGCTATGAAGAAGAGGCTCGAGGAAGGTGGGAACTGGTTTGAGTACGCCAAAGGCTTCAAGGTAAGTGAAGAATACTTGCACATATTCACCAATTGAGCCCCCAACTAATACCACTGCTTGTAACTGTGTAAGGGTCATTGCGCTGACTCATAACAAGATTCTTTTTCCATACGTCTGGCCTGTCGGTAATGTTGGCCTGCAACTTCGTGCTGCGGCCGTGTGCCTATGCCTGTTCGCATCCAATGCTCTTCACCTACTCATCCCTCGCCAGACAGGCATTATCATGGACAGCCTGAATGGTTTCGGTAACAGCAATCCGTGGATTTCGGTTCTTGTATTTGCTGCCCTCCGCTTAGCTGCTTCTGAGTCGGGTATCGAGCTTGTGCGTCAATGGCTCTGGGTTCCTGTTAAGTACTATTCCCACGACGCATTGACACGAGCAGCCTACTCGCACATGATGCATCTTTCAGCAGATTTCCACGACTCAAAAAGCTCATCAGATATGATGATGGCGATATATGGGGGCAGTGCGGTTTCCAATGTTATTGAGAATGTCTTGCTCTATGCTGTGCCCATGCTCATTGATATGGGGGTGGCTATTGTCTACCTTTCTATCACCTTTGGCCCCTACGAAGGACTTATTACCGTGGCTACCGGTGTCTTCTTCCTTCTTATTGCCAGCAAACTTGTTGCTAACTCCAAAACTGCAAGCCGCAATCGTGTCAATGCACTATATGAAGAACACTATGTGCGCCAGTCTGGCTTCCTTGGGTGGCAGACAGTTAGCGCATTCAATCAGATCGGTTATGAAGACAATCGACACGCCAATGCAGTCACAAATCGTTGGCTTAGAGAGCAGCAATATGTGCTTGGGTGGTATATCTCAATCGGATTTCAAACCCTGGTCCTGACATCTGGTCTTCTCGCGAGCGCATTTCTGGCAGTATACCGTATCAGAGCAGGTCACGCAACATCTGGACAATTTGCAATGCTTTTGATGTATTGGGCGCAATTGACATCACCGCTTCAGTTCTTTGCGAAGCTGGGAAAGAACGTCAGCGATGATTTCATCGATGCCGAGCGCCTGTTGGACATCATGAGAACTCAGCCATCAGTTGAAAATCAGAAGGGAGCTAGACCGTTGAAGTTCGTAGCTGGGGAGGTCGATTTTGAACGAGTTTCTTTCAGTTATGACAAGAAGAAGGGCATCATCAAGAATGTCAGCTTCCATGTTCCTGCTGGCCAGACAGTCGCTTTCGTAGGCGCCACAGGAGCAGGAAAATCTACACTCATCAAACTCCTTGATCGGTTTTACGATGTGGGCGATGGCCGTATTTGCATCGATGGTCAAGACATACGAGATGTTGATCTGTTCAGGTAAGACCTTATCCTAACTAATGGTCACTTGACACCTAGCACTAACACAACTAACTAGTCTTCGCGATCGAATTGGAGTCGTTCCTCAGAATCCAATTCTGTTTGACGACACGATTATGAACAATGTACGATATGGAAGGATAACCGCGACCGATGAGGAAGTGTTTGAAGCATGTCAAGCCGCTTGCATTCATGATAAGATCAAAGGCTTCACCCATGGTATGGGAACAGCTCTGAGTTACCTATCAAACAATTGCTAATTTTAACAGGATACAAGACACGGGTTGGAGAGCGCGGCGTGTAAGCGAACCTTGGATATTACTATAGAATTCTACGCTGACTTATGTAGGAAACTGTCTGGCGGTGAGCTTCAGCGAATTGCAATTGCTCGAGCAATGTTGAAGAAGCCGGACATTGTTCTGCTCGATGAAGCCACCAGTGCGGTTGACACGGATACAGAACAACAGATTCAGATATCTTTCAAGAGGCTGTGCCAGGGCCGAACCACGTTCATCGTCGCGTAAGTTTATCGCATGTCAGTGTCTTTCAGATTATGCTAATTCACAAAGCCACCGTCTTTCAACGATTATGAACGCAGACCGGATTATTGTAGTTGAAAATGGCGAGATACTTGAGCAGGGGAACCATGACGAATTAATCGTGGCTGGTGGGAGATACGCCGATCTTTGGTCAAAGCAGGTCTTTGTGCGAACCAAGGAGGAAGACGCTGATGTCTCGGCTGGCCAAGCAGGATTTGTTAACGACCTATCCTCAGAGCAGACCAGAACCGAACTATCAAAAGTCAACAAGCCGACAACAGCAACCAACGAACAACCGACGTCATCTGAAGCCAGAGCCAGCGCAGAGGATGATACCGTTACCCAAGGTCGCAAGCAAGAGGTAGTTTCAGCCGAAGATAAATAGTCTTTGGTGATTCTAACCTTTACTTGCAGGGAACCCGGTTGAATCCAGTTGCCGCTACATTTACTCCTCGCAGGTTGGCCAAGATCAGGAAATCCATGGAGACTAGGACTTCTGAGGCATCGACCAGCTCTGCCGCTCAAGACGGACTGATAAATGTAAGCTCACAAACGAGCCGACAGTGGTCTGACGAGGTTGCCGAACAAGATGAGAAGACTTTGAAGACGACAGCCGTGACTGGCCGGCCATAGGAGGGTCGAACCATTACGAGTAGCGGCGACACTACAACGCCAGCTACGGACTCCAGCGAGAAAAGGAGAGCATTTATTGCAGCCGTTGGCCGTGCTCTGAAAAAAAAACAAGCGAAACAATTTGACGAAGCAAAAGCCTTGGAGCGTAAGCACAATGCACCAAGTTCCTGTACTCTACTGACTCTTCTAACTTTGGTCAAAGGTGGAGATGAAGCTGAAGGGGAGACGAAGAAACGAGACGTGGCAGAGAGTCAGATTTTTGAATATAAGCTGCCGTACTATTCTCGTCGTGCCCAGTCGAAGAGCGAACCATCTCAAGCATCTCAGGGCTCCGATGGAGCCGACGTGGACAATGAGCTCCTCCTGTCGTCGACAGGGAAGCAGATGTCTCCAGTAAGTGACAAGTAAATATGTTATGGTCATTGTATCTGATATAAGAAGCATCGTCGAGTTACACTGCCTCCTATGAAGACGAGTACAGGATCCCAAATTCCTGTTGCCACCGAGCACAACCAAGCGCTTTCTTCAGCTTCCCGGGCGGTGAAGGTTCAGGATAGCACCATCGATCGATGCTCCGACAAACAAAGCGCTGAACAAAAAGCGCAACCTACCATGCCAGGTAGAAGCGCGACATGCTTATCATCAAATTATAAAGATCCACAAGGCGAAGATGGTGTGACTGCGGGAACAAACACCACTGACGGTGTCAAGCACGGCAGCAATGAAATCTCGGAACCCAGAGAGAACCCCATCAGTTCCACCCCACGTCGTCGTGGTCGCGGTGGTCGACGAGGACGACCCCCTTGGTACCGTGGCCGACGTGGCAGAGGAAGCTATCGAGGAAGCCCACAGGGCAGACAAGCAGCATGAAGCGTGCTGCCACATTTATAATGTCGCGTTATAGAAATAACCATGAAATGATAAATCCATGACAGAGGTACAAAGGAGAACAATGAGCCAGAAGAGGAGGTTCATGTACCAGCATTACGAGTCCATGACTACCCACGAAGTAACAGCAATGCTTTGAGAGAGTGGTATTCAGTTAGTTAAGTGTTGCCTCAAGATAGACATAGATAAGGCGTTTATGCCATCAACTACATATCTCAGACTTACTCTCCGTTAGCCAAATAAAGTGAAGAGGAGGGGTTCAATGACTGGCATGAGAATATATAAAGCACCTAGAGAATGGTTAAGATCCTGCAAAATCGCAAGTCCACCAGCGTTCGAGGTTCTTGATTATCAATATATCCATACGACTACCTAGGTGAAGTTAAAGTGATAAATCGGGCACATATATGGAGGCACGAACACGACTCTGGCGTTCCGAAGGTATCAAAACGTCTAACTTTATTTTCTCATTAGAAACCTATTTTGAGCCCTTTCTATGTATATGGATCAATGGAGTTCTCATTTCTCGGGCTCAAGCCATAGTTCCATTGGTAGGTGACCGAGAAATCGTATTAACTCAGCTACCACATTTTCAACTCTCCCAAATATATACCTGGCGTCACCCCGCAAACTCACCCCTTCGCATATCTTTTGAACTACATGATTAAATCAGTACGATCATCTTGAATCAATACTACTACTCACAAGATTCCAGATCCTCGGCCAGGTGCCCAAGCTGTGACAGAATTGTCGATCTAGTATAATCCTGGCTACGAAGCTTGTAGTCCAAAGATATCGTAGATGTTGGATGGCGATTCGCTCCGTTACTTATACCCCATCTATAAATGTCTTGACGGGCTTTGAGACATCTTCTCGCGAAGGCAAGGACTGTCTGACTGTAGCGGGTTGATGTCTTATCCCACTTTCAACTGCATCGAAATGGGCGATACATTCGGAGAAGAGATTATAGATATCGGGGGTATTCGTGTCCAAGGCCATTGTCACGGTAATTTATAATGTGCTGTGAAATTGGTCAAGTCGTGCAAAAGAAGGAGAGTATACTTTACCCCTGAGATTTGGCCCGTTTTAAAGGCACAGAATGAAAGTAAAGCGGCATTGCTGCTGGTGATGTTGTTGTTGGTCACTGTCGAGTACAGTAGGGCGAGAAAAGCTTTGTCATGGTGTTACCATTTGTGTGACCCCGTCACTGAGGTTTGTGGTGATTATGGAGACTCGGTATAAGTTAATGGCCTACGATCGTTACTCTCATTAAAGCGAGGGGGGCCTAAGAGGGAGCAGAGGAAGAGGCACGACAGCAATCCAATTAATTAGATACAACTATTTGGGACCGAATACAGTTGGCCTGGCTGAGTGGTTCTTCACTCCTACTCTCATCTCAGGATAAGGCATTGTCACGGAGGTGATAAAGAAGAGCAACCTCAAGTTGAAGAGGGGTGAAGTTTGGGCAGGACTGTTTCTAGTATTGCCTGGTACTCGGTATCATGAGAAGTTCGAGGCTCTTGTAAGAACACATCGGTGTCTTGATTAAGCTGCTGTGCCAATGATGGTGCGTATCACAAACTCACCTCGTAATCACTGATAGCTTACCGAGGCGAAGAAAGACAAGGGAACCCTTCTCCAAGAGGTTCAACTGGCTATGAGTCACCTCTGAGCAGCTTATATGTAGATGAAACATTTAATGATACGATGATGAGACTTGGCATGGGTTTAAGCTTATTACACTCATCATGGAAACGTCCTCCACCACCTGAGAACTAGAAGAGTAACTCACACCGAAGCCGCAACACAATGAATGACCCTATCAGCGGTCTTAGCAACGCAACCTCATGCAAAAGTTGCCATATCCTTTCCCCCAGAAGACTCGGCGACTCCACAAGTTCCGGTCCCGCAACGCCGCTGACCATGTTCTCACCGACAATGAGAGCATCTTTCGCTTAAGCCATAAATCGCATGTAATATGAGATCTTATCAAGTGCCCCTCCATCGGTACCCAGTTCCGATCCGGTCGAGGAGGTCCGTAGGGCGTGGTTTCGACGCTAGAAACTGCCATGAGCGGAGCCTAAATGCAGTCTATTTTCCTAATTCGTCGCTAGTTTAGTCTTGTTTGTTTTGTGTAAGTGACTGGCAAAAGAGAAAAGATTTAACGTGGCGGGACCACTTCCGTATAATTCTTATATGCATGGCTACATCTGACACTCTTCACTTTTTGATAAGGCAAAGGAAATTGAATTTTATTCAAGATGAAAGTCATGGTTGATTCAACACGCCAGGAGCAAAATGTTCAACGGAGTAGTTTTCAGGAGAATACCAACTGGGCGGCATTCGGTCTTGATCCCATCACAGCTACAGTGTCGAACATCAACCCAGACGCTGAAGCACAACCTGACGTAGACTCGAGACAAGATGTCGAAAAGACAGTCAGTGCATGGATCTGCGTCCTTGGATCTTTTCTAACTTTGGTACCTACATTCGGTAAGTCGGCCACTCCAACAGTAGAACAATGACTGACTTAAGAAAAGGCTTCATGAACTCGTTGGGTACAGTCCAAACATATCTAAGCATGAACCAACTCCACGACTACAGCGAAGGCGAAGTTGGATGGATCAGCGGCCTATTTCTCTTCCTCTCGCTCATTCTCAACGTCCAAGTCGGTCCGATGGTCGATGTCCATGGGCCCAATGTCATCGGTCCTGTTGGGGCAGTTCTTTATGTGGCCATGTTTCTCCTCATGGCCGAATGTCGCAACTACTGGCACTTCATGCTCTGCCTGGGAGTATTCGGGAGTATCGGCGCTGCTATGACAATGGTTGTAGCCATCGCCATCGTGGGAAAGCTGTTTGTCCGCAAGCGAGGTCTCGCGATGGGTATTACACTTGCAGGATCGTCCATCGGCGCTGTCATATTCCCTATCATTCTACGGTCAACTTATCCCAATCTCGGCTGGCAATGGTCAATGCGAATTATGGCGTTTATATCAGCAGGTCTTCTCCTCCCTGCCATTCTCTGCTTCACCGCCTTCAACAAGATCTACAAATCATCAACAAATGGCCAACCCACCCCCAAGAGCTCAACACTCAACTTCACTGCCTTTCAATCACCCGCATTCTGTTTTGTTACAGCCGGTATCTTCATGTTTGAGTTTGTCATCTTCAGTATCTCGGGTCTTCTACCGTCCATTTCTACTCGGGTCGGCTTCACTGCCGAGAATGGATATACTCTTCTTTCTATTGTTGGGGCGGCGAGCACATTCGGCCGAATCATTCCCGGAGTCATTGGCGACAAGTATGGGCACTTCAATGTTCTACTTGCTACTTTGGTGTTTACTGTCGTCTTTATGGGGGCTCTGCTTGTTCCGTTTGGTACCAGGTCAGCTACTGCTCTGTACGCCTGGTCTGCTATCTGGGGATTTGGGTCTGGGTCTTTTCTCTCCATTACTCCAGGTAAGTACCTTAAGCATCATTGATATATGAACAGGCTGATAAATAAAAGTCTGTATGGGCAAAACATGTGAAGCCAAGGACTATGGTCGATATTATGGCGAGTCTACCCTCTTATAGTCAACTTCGACTGTAGCTAACCACTGCTCCAGGCATGATGAACTTTGTCACCGCCTTCGCACTGCTCATCGCTCTCCCTACAAGTGGTGCCATGCTCGAGAACATGGGCCCTCAAGCTCTGGCTGGTCTCTTCACTGGCATGACTGCTGTTGGAGGAGCTTGCTACTTTGCAGCCCGAGCTCTTCTCATTGGGAGGTGGCTGTCTCCCAAGACTATCATTTAATTTCAAAGAGTACCTGAATACGTCTCAATATTTGCAAATCTGAATTTGACTAAATTGGGTGTGGTTGGTCAATTTCAAGGGAGTTTGGGTTATGACATATGGAGATTGGAAAATATACCTAATCCGGCGCTGGATGAAATAAGGGGAAATGGGTATTAAGGAGTTTCAAGATTGTACTGAGTTATTACTTTACTCTAATAATAATATGATCCCATAATCACCGAACAAAGCAAGAGCCTTTCAGCACATAAAGAGGAGCAACGTATCACATCATCACCGCCCCTTGTCGTCTCTTCTCATGGCAAACCCTTTCTCAATCAACCTCACCATCAATCCATTCGTCAGTGGGATCTCCCTCTCCCCCATCTTCTGCCCCTTAGCCTCGTCCTCCGTCACCCAAACATAATCCTGATGCTCCTTCGGATCCAGCGTGACCTCAGCTGTATCCTCAACATCAACCTCAAAGCTAAACTTGCAAAAGAACCTCTTCCCCGTTCTATTCGTAAAAACAGCTCCAGGTTTTCCATTTGGCCCATCAGGAATAACACGTCGAATGCGTCGCAGTCTCAGACCTGCCTCCTCCCAAAGCTCACGCGCACAACCGTACAGAACAGTTTCGTCTTCGTCGTCACAAGCACCGCCTGGAATCTCCCATTTGTTAGGCATACTATCGTCTGGTGCTCTTTGGAGAAGGAGAATGCGGTTGGAGGTGTCGAAGACGAGGGCGCCTGTTGCGAGCGAGTCCCATGTTTTGTCGTGAGTTTTCAGCCACTCGCGGTGATTGACGTTCCATTCTGCGACAGACTCGTCGAAAGTGAAGTTTAACTCTGGGGGGGAGAGGTTCGTTTCTTGTTTGTCCGTCATTTTGTGTTGCTGTGTGTGAAGATGAAGTTGAAGCTGAAGAGATGAGAATAAGATGATGCTGCGACTGAGAAATACCCCGGTATTGGACCTGCTTGTTGACGCTAATGCCTCACCTCACTCACTCACTCACTCATAAACAAGCTATCGCCATAATGTTTCATGTCTGCCTAATATCCATACCTAGGCAACAATAAAAGTCAAGCGGCTCATTTCAATTTTCCAGTTCGCAAGACAATCTCTTACACGAGTGTTTATATGATAATTTGTTTTAAAAGGCCAGGCTAGCCTCTCATCTCATATCACTTACTTACTCGCTCACTCAAACCAAGACACAGACAATCCAATCATACACACTTCTTATTTTACTCTAACATCTCGAGGCTACGGAGCCAACTGGGTAAGGTACATGAGAGGCAGCCGTCCGTAGGTACATGTACGAGTCCTGCGATCAAACCCGTCAAGACATCCACTTTTCCCAGCATGTACTTCTTATCGCTATTGCCTCCCTCCCCAGAGCTTCCAGCACATTCCGTGAACCTCGCCCTCGGGTGACATTCTCCTTGTTGAAGTTTGAATGGTGTTATGACGCGCGTGTGTGAGCCGACAACGATCGCTGCGTGTCCTTTCAACCACCAGTCCTTCCAGCGACTTCATATCCATGTGCGACCACGGCACTACCATGTGCAATTCGTGCCAATCCCTACCAATCCTTCACGATAAAGCAAGCAAAGCTTATAATACGCAAGCTTCCAATGCCAATTGTGGCGATATCGGAGCTGCTGACAAGACAGCCACCAAACGCCCCTGACGCTAAACTGACAGATCATACGAATAACAAAGCCCAGAAACAAAATTTTGCAAGTAGAAACAAAGCATAGACTTTTGTGTACGATGCTCACATGAAAGATCTCATGGTGCGTAAAGCCGTTGCTCGAGTTTGCTGTAAATCATAAACAAATATCGCTTCATGTCCTTCCATGCATCTCAACGTGATTCGTGAGTGCTGATACTCGGTTTGAAGGAAACAAAACTATAAAGATGCTCTTTTCCTACATCTGGTCTTATACGTGTGCGTTTTGCTGGGGCATGATGGACCTCTCAGCCCGTGTTCGCATGAAGTTTGCATGAGATTCCAGGCATCGAGCTTTGAGTCGTGTCACTGGCCACACTGCAGCCTTATCAAGCATCAATGCAGTGATTCGGAGTAGCTTGGCAGCGTAGCCGTTGTGCCCACCCATGTCCAGGTTGGCTTCCTGGCCGTTCATGCCATTGACAAGCTCCATGTTCATCTTCATCTCTGCTGACGATAGCACTTCTTGGACTTTGCCCAGCAGCTTTACATCTTCTTCCTCCAGAAGCATGATGGCAGGAACCTCAGAGAGATTGACTTGATCCTGACCAAGGATTCCCAAGTAGCAGCCAACGCGATCCTGCAACGTCGCAATCCACTCTGCAAGAACCTGGGCGCAGTCGAATGCACACATGGCAGACTGAAGAGGAAGTTCCCTACTTGTGAAGTCGGCAAAGGTCACACCGAGCTTATCCGACATGGCGAGGGAGTCGGCGGCATAGAAAGCTGCCTTCCGAAGATGCTTTTCCCTGCGAGATGTAGTGTGACTCGACATACTAGAGGATGCTGGCCGTAGAGGAAGCTTAGTATTGGAGAAATCCATCGATGACGTCTGTGTCGCAGGCGTTTCCACGAATCCTGAGCCATTGATTGAGTTATCCGAAGGTTCGGCACTGCCAGACTCAGAATTCGAGATCGGTGATTGCTCAGCATGCTGAACGATCTCATTTCCCCGAGAAAGCTCCTCAGCCATCCCGTCCCAATCCCTTTGCCAAAACCTCTCTTTTGAGCGTGAAAGGTTGACGAAAAGCCGAATATACGCCAAATCGAGCAGAGGGATCGCGTCAGCTGACAGAGGGCCTTGACCAAAAGGGTTGGGACGTTCTACACTGTGATGAGGGTTGCTTGCCCAGGCCGCCTGCCACGCCTTCAGGGCAGGCTCGATGTGCCGATGCATCTTCTCTGTCTCTTCATTTGTCCAGATTTTGTTGTGATGTCTTTGTCGTGTTTCCCAGATATAGTTGTGCAGTGCGTTGATAAGTATCAGAGATCCGAATGTGCTGGGTCGAAGAGGTGCACTCATCGGGTCGCTTCCATCGGTGTCAAACTGTCCACCAAAAGAGAATTGATGCTGTTTCTCATTGACATGAAGGAGGTCACCCAATGCATCGTGAAATGTCATCCGGTTGTGGTTTGCAGCCTCGGCTCCACCGCGTGAGTGGAAGACTGCGCTCGTCTCAGCTGAGAAGAACTCTTCATCGCAAGGGAGGTCCAGGTAAATTTCTGAATTTGTCAACGCAGGTGTGTGGTTGTAGGCGGAAACCAAGAGGCTGGAAAGTATAAACACGGCGTATAAAGTTCGCTTCCGCTCTTCTCCAGACTTCCACCGCAGCCACTCTGCTTGATCGGGCTCCAGATTCGTGTTCCAGTTTCGGTCATCACTCATCTGAACATCCTGACCGTCAGAGGCGTTGGGGCGATTGGGTCGCAAGAGGTCAGCTGCTTGTGCGAGGCTGACCAAGGCGGCGCAATGCGTCGAAGCGATGTCACTGGCAGTCTTGTCGCCACAGTTATGGCCATATACAACATTTAGAAGCATGGCTTGCACAAGCCACACGGGAGTGTGAGCGCCGCCGTCATTGTTATGGTCAGTTGGGGTACTTCGGCGAATGTCTGCTTTTCGGACATCGGCTTTTCGACGTTCCTCAAGGTAAAAAAAGATCATTTTCTTGGCCATTTCAAACAGCTCTCGGGATTGGACAGTGTCCATCTCGTAGAGCGCGCCAATAGCGGCCATGGACAATATCAGACAACCACTACCACCTACACCTGGACGACTATTGGCAGAGATGGGCATATCGAAGGACAAAGTAGGAAGATGAAGAAAAGGCAAATGGGGGTGGAAGTATGCTAGATAGGCACCGACATATCGCTGAAGGTCCTGAGTACTGGGCAGATTAGCTGCTTGGGACGAGACGGCATTGCCGGCAGACTGGGAAAGTGGCGACTGAGGTGATCCTTGAGAAGTAAAAGAATGTTTACGACCCCCAAAGGGTAGGCACTGGGACAGGATGTTCACGATGGCATGCCGGGTAGCATCTGTAATGGTGGTCACTGGCGAAGCGCCGTGGTTGCCCCCATTTAGAGAAGATGGCGTCTCCGGGCCGGCGTTGAAGCCAAGGGTCTGGTTAATGTTTTGGGTGCCGAGTCCCGTCACAACAGAGGGACTCAATGAGCTCAGCGAGGGTGGAGGCGTAGAGAAGTAAGGGTCATTCATCTTTTGAGTAGCTGGCTGAGGTGATAACGGTGCTCCGCTAAGGAGATCCGGAAAGACTGTGCCATTCATTTCCATCGCAAAAGGGTTCGTGGGCATCTGTGGAGGAGCCATCACAGATGTCGGCCACATGGTACTGGTCCCAGCCGGCGCGGGATGATTCGACCCATCCAACATAACATCGCTAATCCCACTCTGACTCGTCGTGCTGATTGCGGACGGACTCGATCCATCATCAATCACATTTTCGTTCGCAAATGACATCTGTTGCTCAAAACCAGTCAACCAGTCAACGGGGTCGTCGAACTGGGGGTTCGTAGACATGTCGTTCATCGAGTGCCCAAAGGGCGAGTTTTCCATATTCATCACCTGCGGTGAGTCGCTGTAATGGAGATTGTTTGGGTTTACTGTCGTGGCTGTCCCAAAGAGCATGGTGTCGAAATCGAACTCGTTGAAGGACATCGGGGCCGTCCTGAGAGGGTTAACATAGTCGAGGTTACTAAAGGCTCCTGTTTCCAGCTTAGGGATGCCAGGATGCATAGCTCGTTGACCCATAGCAGCGGACATGCCACCATAGAGAGGATCCATGGTGTGGACTGGAAAGCCAGCGAGGCTGGGGTGTCTACTATGACCATGAACAGGCCCACGAGCCACGGAGGCATTGGCAGAGGCAGTGGCCATACTGAGAGCCATTGTGTCGATATGGCCAAGGGTGTTGGCTCGGGGTCGCATGGTGTTTGAGGCATTTGAAGCCGGAGCGGCAGTGGCAACTGCGTTGGCTCCAGCGACGCTGTTCTTTCGGGCACGACTCTGACCAGGAGCGACACCGGTTGTGGACTCACGACGATTACGAGGACGGGAGGACGGGGTCGAAGTCTGGTGCAGCTTTTGCTGGTGACGCAGCAGAAGGTCACGGCGGGCAAAGCATCTTGAGCACTCGGGACACTCAAAGGGTTTCTCCTTGGTGTGGGAGCGTTCGTGTCGCTTGAGATGTTCCAATCGGGCGAACGAACGCTGGCAAGTGCCGCAGACGTGAGGACGTGGCTTGTCCGTCTTTGCGGGAGGGAAATTATTAGCAGGCGCTTTTGTGTTGACTGTGATAGTAGATGCTACGAGTGTTAGCATGTATAAATCGAAGTTTTGTATCCAAGGTCTTGTTGCGGCAACGGTGCGGGTCGAGTCGAGCTCAGAAACACGAGGGGCAATGCCGGCGAAGGCGGGATAGCTCACCAGTATCGTCAGTGGTGGAGGGCGCGGCGGTGCCAGCGGCGGCGGTGGTTGTCGGTGCGGGAGCGGTCATGGCGAGATTGGGGCGCGAGACTCTAATGCCAGAGTCGTTTATCACCATGGCAGGTCGGATCGTTCAGATTCGCATTCGCGAGGGTCGAAGGACGAAGATTTTGGACCTGTCGTGCTCGCAGAAGCAGAAAGTGTTTCGTCGCGGGGCACAAGGTTGGGCGAGAGTTGAGTGCGATAGGATGGATGGCGGGGAGGTTTCGGTGGGCGGCGGGCGCGGTTCGTCACTCTTTGGTGGGGGGAGGGGAGATAAGTAAGGTAGATAAATCTAGAGAGAGAGGGAGAGATGTTTAGATTGAATGAAATGAGCGTTCTATAAACGATGAGGGCATATTCTTCTGTTTGTATAGAGAGAAGAAAAAATGAAGCAATTCAGATCGTCGTTCAGAACATACAGGCGAAGCAGCAACCGCTTGAGGAAAGTGAAAGAGAAAGAGAGTTGGAGGCACTGGCGGCAAGTGCAGTGGAAGAAGGAAGGTTGGCGCCGAAAAAGGGCCCAGGCAAGGATACCTGAACCTGACGACGGATGGGCGACGCAGGACGCAGGAGCAGCCCAGAGCAGGAGCACGGTGTGCGTGATACTGTGCACGCTCTTGTTGAATCAGAATTGGCAAGGGACCTTGGACTTTTGGACCTTCCCTGTTCTTTGCTCCTGGGGGGGTGGCTCCAGTTGCGTTTGCGTTGCCGTTATGGAGCGCTAAGGTAGGCTAGACTAGGTTCCCTGGGGCGCATCAAGTTCCCGTAGTTCGCTCGGAGCAAAGAAGAGAGACGAGACAGCCAGATTTGCAGACTGAGTCGAGAGTGAGAGAGATTTCGAGCAGTATAGATAGCAATAGCAAATGGTATGGTGATCACGGAAAGTTGGCTCTAAATAAAGAGCTACTCCTACCAGCTCCTTCTTAATGTGAAATTCGGTTTTCATGACACATCCACTTAACGCATCTCGGCTGAGGCTGTAAAGAAGCTCTTCTATCCACCTCATCATCCTCCTTTCAACTCAACCAATTGCTCAAATATTATTAAAACTCGGATTCGACGCCCGAAAGGCTGTCACCACTCGCCTCAACTGCGTCATCCTAGGACCTAGGTTCAAGCTGTATCGACCATCATCCAATGTGTTTCCTTGGGCCAGTTGAGGCTCATAGATGCTCCAATCGTGGATGGGTGGATACCTACGTGTACGACGTTAGTCGTCCTTCTTTTACCCTTCGTGCGTCTGTCTCGTGATGGTGGGATGCTTTGATTTCACACCTTATACACCGTAGGCCTTGTTCAATAGGAAGCTTCCTCATTGACTTCATGACCGCCTTCTCAGACTCTATGCTTAAGACTCTGGTGACGAAAGGCACAGCAGCAACTCTATTCAGTGTAGATTTGTTACATCACGCGGCAAATGTGCTGTGAGTATGTACTTCCCGAGGCACGGCTGGGCAAGCCGGTCAATTGACTGACTGGTCTGGCTTACAAGGGGTACCAGATATTCCAGGATCTTTGTAGAGTTTACCACCTTCAAGTTTTACTTCTCAACTACTTTGCTGTCAAGAACTTTCTATCTAGAAGTTACAGCTCCTTCTGATGCAGAGCTCAGAAACTCTCAGATTGCAAGCATGGATACCCGAATTGCACTGCCCAGCGCCTTGCCACGGCATTTGGCGCTCTGCGCCAGTATCTTCGTCTGCAAACTACAGTACAGTACAACGAGGTAGGTGATGGCTGCGCCAGGGCTGAAAGTTCAACTGACCGAGTATGCACTGTGCATCCCCGGGCTGTAGGAACTGCATACGCATATTGGAGTTTGGAATCGGGTGTACTCGAAATAGCTACTGGGGTGTGATGAATGACGATTGTATTGCAGCATCCCGAATGCAGAACAACCAACGCCTGCATGTAACGTTCGAATTCAATTCATGCGCTGAATTGAAAGGGACTTGGAGGGAGAAGAAGTACCCTTGAACGTTCTCCCGGGCTGTTTTTGAGGTCTAAGATACGAGTGGCCACGGCTTTTTAGATCCATCGGTAGCTCGCTTTGACACTGGAGCCGTCTCTACTAGCGTCATTGGCACGGCCTAACTTTGGTTCGAAACCTCCAAAAGATAATTAATATTTATCAAGGACCGTTTCCGGTCGATGCTTGCTTGTTTGTCTGTTTGTTATCTCTACCAACCTCGCTCTCTCCATAACTGTTGTTCGTATCCTGGCGCTTAATCTTGCTGGAACATGACGATGAGCCAGGTCTAGAGCGTAGGATTGGTCCAGCAGCTTCCTAGTCGCTCTCTGTTCTGCAGAGCTCCCAATTGGGGAATCCCATTGTATCTACAAGCCACGCCCAGAGGCAACAACATGATTCAGATATGGAGCTTCTGCTGGTGTTATTATTATTATTCATTTCCCCTGATATGATGGCGAGATAAATGACGTTCAACTAATCGCCTGTTCCACTTCTATGATGTTAAGCGCCCGTTGTGTTGTTGAGATTCTGACTGATTATCTCTTGGTCTGCGGCTTTTATTAACCCGAATCTCCAGTCGAGCAACTCACGTCTAGGGATGATGGCATGGCGTCTTTGAGAGGATGCCTTCCGCGACGCTTGTCAGAGATAGTCTGCTCTTACACACGATGGAATGATCTCTCAGAGGCTGGCTCTGCTTATTCGACTCTTGGCTGCTTGGAGCCATAACGTGTTAGGCGAGTAAGGAGATTATGACCCAATCCTGCAGCGTGTCTCTCTATTTGATACGATTTCTTGTTTTACGTTTTATAATTCACGTCGGCAATAAGTCCGGAAGTGAATCACAACCTCCGCTAGGTTGATACGTTAGCAAGCATGAGCATCAAATTGGAAGTTATTCGGTTGTAATCAGTCGATCAATTGCCTCTATTCTCAAGCTCCCAGCTGATTGATTGCCCAAAGTCGTCGTACCGGGCGGGTCCACCCCAATCAAATCGCCTGTAGCTTTTAGCGTCGATAGGGTCCTGGGTCTCTCTTCACTGTAGGGTCTGGGTATCTGCTACTGTGCGAAGGAGAATATCGCTCACGACTGGGCCAACGAGGGTGACTGTGAGTGAGACTGTTCTGTTGGCTTGACTTGACTTGAGATGATGCGTTCTCAGAACGAATTGAACAGCACAGTAAAGTATCCGCATCTCGAGGTCATGTGTTCTGCCACAACAAAATGTGCCGTTGCCAGAGCCAATTGTAAGCCCAACGTGCGTTTCACGTACGTAGCTCGAGGTGTGTCTGCGGCCAAGCCCTAGACTCTCTCTGCCTATCAGACAACAACAGCAAGACCCTCAATGATGATTGTCGCTTCTACGGAACTTTCTTTTTTTCCTCTGGTGGAAACCAAGCGCCATTTGGCATTTGACTGATCGGCCTGTTCAGCCTCATCAGTGTTCTTCATTCCATCCAGAACATTTGCCACTCTGGCCCTAGAACTTCTAGAGAATTGCCTTGTCTTGTCGTGCTGTACGACTGGTGGTTTGGTCGTACAGAGGAGCAATTACCACCGAGAAGACATTGTCGTGATCCACGAGCCCACTGTCTAGTCTGTTTCAAAAAGACCATGACCGCAATGCAATTCTCCCATCACAGCAGAGCGCCCTTACATTGGACAATCCAAGTATTAGTAATACCTCGAGTTGTTCGAGGCCTGATAAAGGCAGTCAGAGTCAGAATCAATCATCAAAAGGGCCGTGCGCGGACCCTCGACCCTTACTGTCTCTGGTAGATACCTCGTTAGGGCATGGGGCCGCACGTAGTTGTGTCACACATGCAGTTCAAGGTCCAAGGTCTAAGGTCCGTGGATAAGGTATCTTTTCTCAGTGTTGGATATTACCAGCAAATCATCGAAAGGGATGCCACACTCAACTGTTGACCTGCCTGGCCCTGAGCGAGTTCAGTTGTTCTCTCCCACAAACTGCCGGGGATGGTCTCATCCGATGAGACGTCAAGAAAATGGGCCAGACCAGACCAGAACGAGATGCCTCGATGCTTGCTACGCCCCGATCCACCTGCACGCAAGCCAAAGGGACCAGGTCTTGGCTCTACATCAGACAAGCTCCAGCGAATCCAATCACTGCGTTTGTCCAGGGGTTTTGCTGTACTGTAGCTAGGGTCACAGCCAACCTTACACCCAGCGCAGCTTGCAAGATCCATCCTATCCTGGGGGTGATGAGGCTACCTTACCAGACTCGACTGTAGGTACCGTATCTGTGCTACGTACTGCCTGTTCTAGTGCTGAAGCGAGTAGCGGATACAGTGATAGATAGACTGGCGCTGCCGTCGACGGACCCTAGAGCGGTGCCAGGCTATCCGAATCTTGTCTCGCAGCCCGAAACGGCGAATAATTCTCGCTCACCGCCAGATAGGATTGACAGCTTGAGTTCGGTGAAATGATGAGCGTCCCATCCATCAAACGCCCGCCGCGGCAGAGAGACAAGCCATGCCCTGAGACGGGCTGCTAGCATCCATCGCTAGACGGGCTCTGGGTCTTTTCTGGCGCAGAGCACGAATGGGGTTTCAATTGCACAGAGCCCTTGATCCCTGTCCAACACACCACGAGCCATGTCGCTACTGCAGTCACAGGACCATCTTGCCACGCCGAACACAAGGAATGTGTGGCCTCCCGTGCTCAACGGTATCGTTACCACACGGCTCTCAAGTCGCGCCAGATTCGAATTCTTCACTCCAATTGATCAGCTAGTTCACCGAGGATCCAGGAACACGACCATTTTGGACGCCTGCGAGTTTCTCTGCATTAGCCACGGACGTCGGGCACATGTATGTCCGTGGTGATCTTCTAGATAAGCACCAACATCGCTGACCAGACACCTTCTCTACTTGTGTACAGTATGTGAGCACAGTAGCAAAAGGGAACGGTAAATCATGCAGTTCATAAATTCTCAGCCTCTTAATTCAACCAACTCTTGGTGGGTATGTTCATAATACAAGCATATCTCTAAAACATCCAATTTCTTCTCTTCACATGCCAGTTTGGATTAGCACTTCGCAATCACGAGGTTATCAGCTTGGCGGCTTGCGCCATAAGCACTTGAGGTGTCAACGGTTAGCGGTTAGGTTGACTCTGAGGCTCTTCACATTGAGTGAGATGAGATTCTCAGATGAAACGTCATGTCATCCACGCACTCCCAGAGCTTCTCCAACTCGCTATCTCTAGCCTGGTCTGCTTTGACTTGGTCTTTGCTCTGAGCACAGGCTCCCAGAGTGATCCTTGCCCCTGACCCAAGTCTACCCGCTGCACAGCCCCCCGAGATGTGCCAAGCATCACGGTGGGACTTTAGTGATCCTAAATCCCCAAGCTGCACGAATGCAGAATGCAGAATCCAGCATCAGATATGTGGTGCTGGTGCCTTGGACTCGAATCCACTGCTGAGTCTCCGTCCAAGGTCCCACATCTGCTGCTACAGAGCTTTTATTGACGATGCCACTGCTCTTCTTTAATGTCTCGAGAGTTTCTTGCCGTCGACGCGGCGTACTAGCATCTTGAAGTGGAATCGGGCTAATCGGAAGAAATGTCAATGCATTACAGATGCAGATATGGTCCACTATCGAGCCAAGAACGTACAGTACTTGGCAAATGAGGGCTGGCTGCTGCAAATTGTAACCCTCTGTAGCATGGGAACCAACACGTTAAGAGCTATCGAGGATCTAGTATCAGCAACGCAGCATTGAACCAGTGAGGAATGATACCCCATTGCTGGACTTGGAGTATTTGGTCCCTACAGTTCACTCTCCCCAAAGGGTCTCTAATCCATGATGGTCGGGGACTTGTTCTTAATTGAAACAGGATTTAGAATCTGAATCAGCCCTAACGATTTGGAGAAGGGACTGGGCATGCTATGGTTCCCTTTCTCTTGTCGTCACCATACAGCATAAACGAGCCAGACACAGACAGACAAGGCCACACTGGACAGGCCTTGATCGAGGAATCCTACAACCCCAGAATCCTAACTCCAGAAAGAGGCATATCTCCATTCGATCCAAGGGTTAGGGAGGTCAGGTGCAGCCATGGCCCACAGCTAGAGGCTCCTGCAACCCATTCGGGATTGGGATTGGGTACTTGTCATTTCGAGGTCTCGAGTCCAAATGAGCGATGTCGGTCGTTTAAGGTACAAGACTGTACCAAATTGAATCACCATGACGCTACTTCAGAGTGCAAAATAGCCAAGAAATGCCGCTCTAGTGACGACTGAGCCGTGTTCTGACGCTTTGTGTCGGAATTGATATCATCTCTCTTAGAGACAAGAGACACTTTTATCATCTTGCTTCAGAGATCGAATCGAAAATTTGACAACGAAAAAGGTCTGCCACACCACGCGCTTATGCGTGTGAGACCAGCTTCTGGGATTGACCAACGAAGCCGCGGGCTACCCAATATTAGGCACGTTGACCAATTCTTCCACGTTTTTAACCCCCCTTCAACGCCCTGAGTCTTCGTCTAACTCAACCCCTGCACGCCACTTTGTTCAACTTTTTTCCATACTCGCCAGTCGGACAATTGAGCCATTAGAACCAAGACATCGCTATTGGGCCAAGTCATCTGAAATTTCAGCTCTGCAATTTCGCACAGTACTCGTTGGTGGTCTCTTCCCCCAGTCACCGTGCTCTCTAGTTACCCCAAATTCTGTTTAGCGGAGCCAAGCCCGGATCCCCCCAGGCTCTCTCCGTTGAAGGGTTGGACAGATGGATCATGGAGAAGGAGAAGAATCTGGGGCTGGCCCCCGGACGTTGCGTTAGCTGGCAGGGTCCCTTGTAGTTGACGGCGCACACACCATCTTCCAGCATCCTATCCCTGACTTCCCCAGATTTTACTGTTTGCGGCGGCGTCAGGCATGACAAGAGCTGGAAATGAAATGAAATGAGATGAAGAATCCGAGATCAAATGGCTGATCTTGCAAGAAAGTGAAGCTAACAAGCAGCACCTCCCTCAGCGCTCGCCAACGCCCGCCTTGACGCGTCCTCGGATGCTGCGGTTCTCTCGAGGCTGTCACGTCCATTGCCTGTCCCTGGAACAACGACTAAGATTCGAGGCCACGAACCATAAGCTCTAGAGGTTACGCATGCAACCTCTTCATTGGCGACTAGACCTGAAGTCTCGGTGCTGCGAGGGTCCCGGTCGGATCACCAACTAATTGGAGTGCGTGCTACCTTGGCTCTCGTGCAAGTTAGCAGCCATTAATCAGAGCTGACGGATAATCCCATTTGCTTGTTATTGCCGTAATTGAGGCTCAGGAGGGTCCCGGAGCCACACAGAGCTAGCCTCGTAGCTAATCGAAAAGCAGAACAACTTGCGTTGTAAGAAGGCGCCTCGTTGGCGATCTGAGGATACTGGTGGATACCGATAGCCCCGTACTTGTCCGAAGAAAATAGGCGAAGCTTTGATGTTAGGATTCTGGAGATCCAGAAGCTGACTTGATTCTTCCTTGTGGCGAGGAATACTTCGAACTGGTTTAGAGAAGTTTACAGGCAGTGTCTACGCTAAACACTCAGACTAACGAGTGCCATGGGGTCGGTAAGCTAATAACATTTCAATGGTAATAGTGCCTGTTGAAGAGCAGAGCCAACAAGTCGCAAAGATTGTCGGATTGGATGGAGCGAGGCATAGTCTGATTCAGTTTAGCTGCATCATGGGAGTCCTCCCAAGTCATGGAATCGAAGCACCATTCAAGAACTTGTTTGGTACTGTACATCCGTCCGTACAAGGACCTCGGGAAGACGCAGGGGCTGGCACACACATGAGATATTTTGAGTTTGCCCACGAACGGCGGGCCTGTGGCGTTTTCCTGACCAGGAAGTTGAATGGTGATCCAATTCAAGTCCCTGTTTACAGGCTTGATGGCCCTGTAATTCAAGGGGTATCTTGCCTTTGCGCCACGACGAATATCTATCTGTGAGAGAAGTCAAGATCACTTTTGGATCTATCACGAATAGTTTAACCATAGTACGGCTCGTTTGTTAGCTCAGCACAGACAAATCAGCCAAGTCTGGGGTTAGGCCCGCCAGCGGAAAGGTTCCGTAGTAGTTAGAATCGGTGGTTGGAGGGTATCGTGGCCGGAGACCACCTCAACCATGTGGCCAAAGATGCAATCCAATGATACCTCAGCATCTGGAATTGCATGGTTAATCTTCGGCCCGGAAGACAATCATGCAGCGAGAATCTTATCACATTCGACAATGCAACATAATGTTATGTTTCATCTGCCTACGTAATGTTACAGCCAGCAAGCAGTCAACTTGGCTTGCGCACTGGTATATCCCAGGAGCCGCTATGCATTCCTCTCTCGTTGAACTGGTCCCACTACTCGTTCTGCAGGTCATCATCACATCAACTGATTGTTGGCTGTTTGTTCAGTTCAGTGGCGATAGTGGCGCTCACGAAGTTGGCTAAAAGAACAAGAAAATCAGTAAAAAACTTGGTTTCAAGCGTGCGAATGCCCAAACTCGGACAAAGTCCTTTGGCTCCAAGAGATCTACGGCCTACGTCGAGATGATCAGCAGGGTCCTAAACAACTCTGAGCGAATCATGTCTTGTTAATAACTTTTTTTCTACTGTTTCCTTTGGGGGTGGACATCGCTATGTCTTTTTGGGTGGTATAGTGGCATGACAGTTGAACAAACAATTACATTAGCGGCTTAGGAGAAACATCTCACAATTGCCGCAGCATCGGTCGGAGCTTTTTCGCTTTTTTGCCTTTTTTGCTAGTTTCTTGTTTTGGTTGCTTAATAATTTCTGTTAACGATGATCTGTGATGCGACTTGACGTACAAGATGATGTTGGGGGTTGCAATGGGTTGTCTACGCACGGGAAGAAGACCGGCACTTGTGTTTGTTTGCCTCTGAGAAGGCGTTTATGCTTAGACTGGAGCTCATGTTTCAATGAACTATTCTCAGCCATTCATGAACTCGTTGGTTGTTACACAGAGACTCGTTGTAGAATTAATCGCTCAATCATGACCGGTCATCGGCCACACACGTTTGAGAGCCGGACTCTATTCTTGCTACCGTTTCGATAGCCCACTTTCACGGTGGGATCTAGAACTCGGCTGTGATGAGAAGGGACCACTAGAATCCGCACGAGTGCGTTATTAGTCGACGAGTACGCGCAGGAGTGGGACTGGACAAGACAGACAAGGCGACAGAATTAGAATGTGTACTCGGTATGGTAAGGTATAATGCGCATGCGATACGATACGATACGATACTGTACCAGTACAGTACGGTACGGTAGATTCAGCCGAATCTCTCTCGGACTAATCATCCGGTGAGTCACACTCTATTGCCTATGCCTATTATCGGATGGGAACCTTTCATGCCTTGGATCGGTTGCTGTGATACTGTTAACCTCCATGGAATCGGCTATGCATGTCAACGACCGCGGATTTTGAGTAGTAATAGCGTGGGGGTTAAGCAAGCACTGTGATCAATTGACAAGAGGTAAAAATGACAGCAAATGTTGAGATGAACAGATCAGTCGATAATTGTTTGATTAAGCGCCAAATGCCGTCCTTCTCAAGCTATATCCAGTAGTTTACGCTGATGGTGGGGGGTCGAGAAACGGACACCCCTCCAGTTCGACACCGTCTCAAGTCAATCGAGTCTTGCATAACCTCTGGCTGTTAAAGACTGACGGTTAAACCTCCACTAAAAGTTTCACATCGTTTACATCTCTAATACAGCTACTGAATAGCTTCAGTTATATCTCACTTATGGCCAGCAATTGCCCAGCCTTGTCCCTCGTCATCAATCAAGGTTAGGGTTAGCTGAGCCATGTGCTGTACAGCTATTGGCGGTAAAAGGCATACGTCATAGGCCTGTTCCAAGGCCAAGATGATGGTAAATCAGGCTGAGAGGACAAAGAATAGAGTTAAATTTTCAATCATCCTTTTGTTTCTTTGTGATTAGACTTTTGGAACAACTTTTGTGATTCGTATCATTTGGCTTTTTGCCTCGTGTCTAAATAGCTTCAAGAAGGTGGGCAACTTGTTCTTGTGGCACCACTTACACGACCCATACCGTACCACCAATTCACATCTCACAACCATGAAGAACCTCTTATTTCCTCTTACTGCCCTCCTCATCGGCTCAAGTCTCGCTGCAGATGTCACAATCACAGCTCCGGTATCCATCTCCTCCAATGAGCCTGAATACAAAGAAGGCAAATCCTTCACATCAGCCGTCCTCAACAGCACCAACTTCTATCGTGAGGAACACAACGCAACAGCACTAAAATGGAACAAAACACTCGAGGAGTTCGCAACAGACTACCTCGATGACAATGATGACTGCGACTTTGAGCACTCTGGTGGACCCTATGGTGAGAACCTGGCTATAGGTTATCCCAATGTTACTGCGAGCGTCGAAGCTTGGGGTGATGAGCGAGAGGAGTACAATTTCGACAAGGCCAAGTTTAGTGAGAAGACGGGACACTTCACGCAGCTTGTATGGAAGGATACTACGACTGTTGGATGCGGAAGAAAGCTTTGCGGTGAACGAGGCTGGTTTCTCGTTTGTGAGTACTGGCCCAGGGGTAATGTCGAGGGCCAGTTCAAGGAAGAGGTTTCAAAAGAGGAGGGCGGTGCATTCAGTACAAGACCTGGTCTTGGGCTCGCTCTGGCTTTATTTATTGGGTACATGCTTGTTGTCGTATAGGCATGTCATGTTGAATTTCCAGCGTTGGATAGGCGTACGAGATATCTGATGGATGACGGGACTCATGCTGGGCATGAGCTATATTGACTACTCTACTACAATTCTCATGTATCTCATTATAGAGTGACATAGTTTCTGGTTTTATATATACTAGCTCGTTCTATACACTTTTGGCTGACTAGTAGTGTCTTGTTCTATTCATGATGTTCTTTCCGTCATCAGTCCACAATGAAAATGTAACTTGATGGTGTACCAGAATCTATTAAGATGCTTTGTTTCTCTCCAAGAGATATATTTTTGCTTGATGTCGTGCTTACAGGTTCGAGGACCTGTTGTCATTCCCTGAAAGAAGCCCTACGACACGACCACATTGCCTCGAGCAGGCGGCTCGTTTACCACGGGTGGAAAATGGAGAGTCATACTGGGTTATTTCATTACTGACTTGCTTTTCTGAGGATTACATTTGTCGATACTGCTTTCTTACTGCTCCTTATAGTTACCAAGATGATTTGTGAAGCAAGGTGATACTCGCGTTATCGAACGACGATGGGCAGATCGTTGTAGGTAAGGGTATCACAGCATTCTCGCCTCTTCTCTAAGCTCTTCTCTTATGATATCTAGAGGTTTTCGACTCCTGGCGATCTGCCTCGTCGGTTCTGGTAACCATCGTATCTGGTGGGAAGAGTCTCAACTTCAACTTTGATGATAATCACATTCTCACAGAGCCTGACTTTTCTGCTCCACCTGTTGCTGAAAACTTCGGATTCGGATTCATTAAATGTGTAGATCGCAGAGCTTTACTAATACCACCGCTTTTGTAACTACACGCTGTCGTGCCCAGTTATGTCCCCTCTCTCCCGTTCGTCTTGCCCTCGGAATCTCCTTTTTCTAGGTATAAAGGGTGATCAACTGTGTAGATGGTTTTCTAGAAATTGGAGGTTCAATATGACTGGCTGAACTTTTCCCCGGCAATCCTTTCTGAAGACATTGTTTCGTACATGACCAAAGGCTAGAACCTCCCATGGCCATACAGGGTTTGTGTATGGAGCCATGTGATATGCTCCATGACAGGAGATAGATGGAGGTATAGGGGCGGCCCACGCAAGCTATGCTTGGGTCAAGATATCGTACGGTGCCCTTGCTAACATTTCCTGACAAGTGCTGAACAAGACTGGCAGGCACCGTTCGGCTTTGATGAGTCGCAAAGGTTTTTGATCTTCGTCTTGGTGGTACTTGTTGAATCTTTGCCAAGATGTTGGGACACAGATGGTGATGATATCAGCGTGTATTTCGCGTGGGAGTCGAAAGAAGAGAGATTGCTTCTGTTCATCTCTGGGGTTTGCAGAGTGGAAGTTCATGACTGGCTATTTGATACCAGATACCTAGTGAGTGGCGAAAACAATACAGGGGATTTGAAAGAATGACAGAGATGGTGAAGAGACTTTTGGTATCGAATGTGTTGTTGTTGGTTTGTAGGTTGAGATGGGGCCAGCAGAGACCGGGATACTTACTCGTCGACACTATCGCTCTTTCTCCCCTCCTGCTCAAATTGCATGCATTGCAATTTTCAAGAGGCGCAAGATGGACACCGTATATTTTGGCAGGTATTATAGGCCAAAACAGTCCGTCATTGCCTAACCTAAGTTACCAAGTTCTTACTGTAACGGGCTTGCCTCTCCTGCTCCATCCATGGATGGAAGGTATTTATATCAAGGGTTAAATGAGCAGCTGGCAACCGTTTCGTCTTTCCAATGGCCATGAAAAAGATAAGAAGATTATTTCGGTTTGTTCCTTGGGAAATAAATACTTGAATGGCTTGTCCTTTACTTAAGATATAACTCTCTGCGTACGTTGGGATCTAATTTGAGTTTTTTTACCTGGCAATCATGGTCATCACATGCAGAACCGGATGTGCTAATATTTAAGAGCAACATCAGTTAATTAAATACCCAGTATCCTCTTACAGTCTTTCCCTACTCCTTAGGTCATCGTGAAAGTGGCTGTGATTTCACTCAGAGGCAGTACAAAGGGAGCTCGAATAGGGAAACAAATACAATTTTGGCCAACAAAACACAAATTAGAAATTTTGAGAAATTTTGGTTTTAATACTTTTCAACACATACAGGACAATAGTGATCTGCAGAGAATAAACGATCCCATTACACCCTGTAGACTTGTGGCATGGTCAGTAGGTAGTTACTCTCATATTCAGGCTGTGAATCTCCCAGTATGTTGACCTACCCGGGAGTATTGGTATCCCGGATAAACATTGCCCCACCTCCGCCGAGATTTTGGGTTGGTGTTTAGAGCTTCCACTTCGATCTTGCGACAGCAGAATCGCGGTGATCAAACAATCGAACCTTTCTACCTCCCATTCCAACCTCGATCCTAGGCGCAAGAGCACCCTGAATCAGCTTCTCGATACTTTGCGCTCCTCCTCACAAAATGACTGGTCGTGGTGGTGGCGGTGGTCGCCGTCTTATGCTGCCTCCCATGTAAGCCTCGAGCTCCCCTCTGCTACGCGATCGCATGGTTTCTGGATTTTTGGAGCATTGTGCTAATCGTTATGTAGCAAGTATATCTTCGAGCTTCTTCGAGAAGTAAGTCTTGTCTCTACGTGCGCTACCGATCGCTTTTACGCTTGACCGCTGGGTGGACCTCGAAAACACAAATTGCACCGATTCTGCGCCCAACGATGTCGAGATTACAAAAGCCGAACACCTGAATGTTTCTCACGTGGTGGCTGTTGCTTTATTGTTTCTTGGGACTGCTGTGGTTGAATCGGGTTGGCTGTCGGGCGCGACAGTCTCGAACCCTCGTGATCAGACTGGAGACAACAATAGCACCCAATTTCCCCACCAGGATCCGAGGATCGGGATAATTTTGTGTTTCGAGGTCCGCGACGGCGGGCTGAAAGAACTCGGAAAGATCTTTGGACTTTGCTAACAATCGCAGCACGCCACAGTCAGCATCTGGCTGTACGAACAGCTCTCCATCCGTATTGAGGGCAAGATCAGAGTCAGTACATGTGGAATCGTGCTGAAGAATGACTACTGACTATTGATAGGGATTCGACGAGTTCATGAACCTAGTCATCGATGAAGCTGTGGAGGTCAAGCAGGTCACTAAGACTAACGAGAAGGAGACCAGGAGACCTCTTGGTACGTCCCTTAAATCTGCCAATTTTGAAGCCAACTAATACCTCTCAGGTCAAATTATGTTGAAGGGAGACAACGTCTCATTAATCCAAAACGTCTCGAAATGAACAACCTTGTAGCGGAACCTGGACTTGGAGTCGGTGGAAACAAGAGCGAATACCCAAACCCGCCTGGCCCAATTGATGGCCAACGAGGCACTTTCTAGTCATGGCACTCAGTATCTCATGAGTATGTCGCTGCAAATGGGTTGAATGGCGCGGAGAAAGAAGACTTGGCCTGACCATAGAATTGCGTGTCTTGCAAAAAAGACACTTGTGGACCAATAAACATTGTACGCGTTTCATCTTTTTGTCGTGATAAACCTGGTGTCTTGTAAGGTACTCCGACCTCTTGAATGATGCTAAGGATATGCAGGATTCTTATGGATATCATCTGGTGAACGATGCTAACTGCGCACAAGTTGACTCCCCCTTATTAACAGCACTTGTTATTTCTCTTAGATATGGAATCCTGGCCGACTTGGTCATGATACAGCATCGACATGTCTACATTCAAAAGGATCCAACAGGGCTCCAACTTGGATCTATGCGACCTGATGAGACCGCATGTGCTGACAAAACTATGCTGCTTCGAGGGATTGTTGATTGAGATTGTTCATTGGAGCCTGACGAATTCCTCGCAGTTTCATCACTCAGCCATAACAAGAGCTCTTAACTCATATGTGTGTCGATTATTCCAATGATCTGACAACTGCGAATGGTAGCTGCTTATCCATCGCAACACTTCATAGATCATGTATACCTACATCACCAGCCCTGTCACATTACGATCCCCCACTGACAATTTCCAAACTCGTCCTTCCCTTGCCCCCCACGGTACGAAGAAGGTCTCACATCATGCATACATGGGCTAGTTATCACACTGTTGGTTCCAAATGAAGATGATGGTGTTAGAGAGTCATGCAACAGTCCTACGATATCAGCCGTCATCCTTGTTTGGGGAGGGGTAATCTGCGCAGCTTCAGCTTCCCCGCCATTGTCGCATGATGCGAAACCAATAGGATATCGACTCTGGTGTAAGTGTCAGTTGCGGCTGCATAACAGTTTCGTAAAGTGTGACCAACAGCAAAGAGCGAGGCTTAGGAGCTGGCACACTACATGTCAAAGGTTGTGGCCTTGGACCCCAATGGAAGGATTCTGGGCGTTTTCAGTTGATGGATGTTCAATCGTAATCTGCCTGACCTGGGCCGCCTTTGTTTCATTAAATTATACCTAGAAGAACAAGTCCACCAGATTCATGCAGTTAATTGTGGTCTTTGCTTGCTATCAAGACCTACTACACAGCAATGTACCTTTCAAGCCAGCCCAGTACAGCGTCTCACTAATTAATGTCATCAAAGCTACACTGGTGAGGTTATGACTCGGTGCAAAACACACCGCACACCGATCAAGAAGGATGGTACCGCTGTTTATTGGACCAGCCATTCAGTTGCATTGACCTCAAACTTTGGCAGAGGATGGTAGTCTAGAAGAAGCCGAAGCTCCTCCTCATGATCAGATGAGGCTTGTCTAGACCATGTTCTATGCCTCAGTAAGCGCCCTTCCCCTCATATCGACTACCAGATCTTGGCCAGGGGAGTCTGGACCCTGGATATCGGGTTTATGTGAAATGGTCTCTCGGACATCTTCGCGGGGTCCGCGACAAGCGATCTTTATTACCGTGTGATGCCATGTTCATGTGAGATTAAATTACTTCTCATAAATCAAGAGAAATCTCATTGAGCCCATTTGATTAGGGTATTTTTAGAGCCATAGAAGAGCTTATTGAAGATGATTGACGTCTGTGGAATTCCTTAACAATATGCACCCCGGATTTTCTTCCCCGCATCTACAGTGGGGAGTGGAGCCCAACTTGGGAAGCCTCACTCTGAAAGCAATATTGCATAGATATTGGGTTATGCGGCACATTGCTATTCATGACTTATTCTAGGACTAAAGCAAGCGTCATCATATAGTCTTTGTATCGTGTTAAAATGTGCGGTTGTTGCCGTGAGTCAGCCTAACACCCGTAACTCAGCACGGTTGGGGTATAAGATCGAGTTAAGATAATGAAGGCGCGGTGAACTTGGAAACCGACTACTTGGAAAGGACAACGTCTTGGAGACTGATGTTCGATCTCTGCGTGGACTAGCTAATGTAGTCGCCTCGATTAAATGTATGCTAGTCTCATGATCGTCTGAACTTGGCTTGAGTTGGGCTGACCCTAGGCTTGCAATCGTGCGAACATTTACGCAAGCATCTAACTTGGCATTGCTCAATCAAGCTTGCCACAAACTGTGGGTGGATATCACCAGTCTTATGCATGCATAGGTCTGCGAAGGGCATGCTGAATGGCTGATAGTGCTCTCTGCTCGTGGCTCACATGGATGAAAGTGAAGCTGACTTGCCATACCTCTTGTACATGAGGTACATGAGGCATAGCAAAGCCCGAGGCCTTATCCTTCGCCTGATATACTACAGTAGGAAGCGTTGAGTTAGTGTCATATATTTCACTCCTTGTGTCGTTAGTTTTCAAGACCTCTGGCATTGAAGTTGAAGTTGGTGAGGCTCTACAGGCCCATCCGTAACAGTGGATCGCCGCGCTAACTTAACCACTAAAGCGGAAATTCGCGGCTGGAGCACCACAACTTGAACAAAGTCCAGCACTGTCGTCTACGATCTGTAATAACCTAGAGCCTGGGCTACACGATAGGCGAGCGGGCGTGGAGACTGGCAACCTTGAAAGAGGAGTCGGGGAACCGGTGTGTGGAGCGTAGCACTCTGGACTTTTTGTTTGGGAACTTAGGGGGTTTATGGATGCACAATGTTGCAAAGAAGTGTTTTAGTGATGGAAAGCAAGGAGGAGAGTTCCATTTTTCGCTGGGATCGAAAAAAAAGTTGATCCCTGTTTGGTTGGGGCTTATCGAATGTTTAGGTCATACCAGGGGTTGCTAAGAGACTTGAGCGATTGGCTGTTGAGACGCACGCGACATGCAACGCGAATCCCCTTGCGGATGGTTATGGACAGGGAATCTAGAGGTTGGTTGTTGCTTTTTGTAGTTTTGCTTTTTCTCTGTGACAACCTGGTAAAATATCTTTAACTCTGGCGTTGGTCCGGGGTAGAGAACAAAGGATCCTGATGGACAATTCACCGAATTGACGATATTGGCATGGGTTTCAAGATGGCCAACTCCCAAGCTTCCCCTATCCCGATCGATCTTGAGCTAAAACTTCCTTCGCCATTTGCCATCGTAAAGCTCAAGCAAATTCTCGGCTCCCACCCCTTTCTCGTTAGCTGAATCCTGTGGGCCCAGATGGACTTGGCTACTGGGACAAAGAGCAGCAACTAGATCCCAAAGAGGAATAAATCAGCTTCATGGGTTGGAAGATCCCCCAAGGCGGAGTTATCCTTCCAGCCGTTTCTGGTTGTGTTCGAGCGTTGAGCACTCAAGATTGAGGACGGATCCTATTCCGAAGGTCCCGGGAGGTAGGTACAGTATTTCACTGAGCTTTTGGTTGGTTAGGGCTACCACTCGGCGCCGAGGTGAGTGATGAGTCCCAGAAAACGGGAATAATTGCAGGTCGAGACAGGGTTTATTACTCTCGAGTCAAAGGTTACGAGTCAGCGAAAACAGATATGTACCCACGAAATATTCTGATAAATCCTTGGCGTGTTGGAATGATTTTCCCCAGGAAGCCTTGGCTCTAGAAGACTTCCTTGAAGAAATGAGCGACTGCTGCTTGCTGCAGGTGCCGTGTCATTTTCGCATCCGAGGATGATCCTAGGTTGAATGGCCGTTCTCAACGACCTAGAGCTTGAATGGCTTAGTCTGGTGCGGGGAGAGTGAAACCTCGTTCGGAAAAGCGGAGCCCGACCACTGAAGTTTGGATCCTGTCCTTAACGCTTCAGGGCCTGTCCAGGGACAAGATGTGCTACTGGGTCAGCACTCTAGTGGCTCCAGAGGTGTTGACGGCCCGCTGTGAAGCACATTCCACTGAAGTGAACTGGTAATGTACATTCCTCTTGGATTGGTCCTGTCGGGTTCCGTTCTACTGCCCGGCCTGACCTTGGCCCCGATGGCTGGGCTGGATTTCAATGCTAAGCAGCCCCATCCCAGCCCAGTCCAGCACGCCCCAAGCATCAGCATCAGCGCGGGGCTTCGCGGCAAATCTCATTCATCAGGGCAGGTCCATTTTTGGGCCCATTCCCCAAGCTTCTTTCCACCTCAGTCTCGTCTCAATCTCATAAACTCCAACTAACATTCATCTTGCAGCAAACATTCTTTATTTTGGCTTAATCTTTTACTACATCTATTTAGTTATTCGCCTATTTCACGATATACTCGTCGCTATACCTTCGTCGCGACTTGACTGTGTACCTCCAATCCTTCGGACCCGGGCCCCCGCGGCCACTCATCGCATTTTAACTCGCCTTCACTCACAATGAGACGCCAGAACCGTTCGTGCGACCAGTGTCGCAAAGCCAAGCGGGCATGCGATGCGCCTTCACTATGGGATATTCAAAGAAACTCAGAGAGGCTTCGAAACGGTGGTGACAGCACCAGCGGTACGTCTCTTGCTGAGGAGCATATTGGTGAGTTGGTTTGCTCTCCTCAATCCTCCTCCTCCCCCTCCCGCGCCTTTTTCCCGACTTCGACGACGCTAACCGAGGGACCAATAAAACCACAGATGAGATTGATTCTAGAGCTCTACGATGTTCATACTGCCTTCGTACTCGCAAACAATGCACATTTCACTGGGTTCGCGCTCAACTACAGACTGGCCCTGCTGCCACAAGCTCAAATATCAACAACGAAGTGCCTGCTCAGAATGGCGCACCTCGCCGCGTCCCCGATCAATCGCGCACAAAGGCCAAGCGTCAACGTCCGCGTCCTCAGCAGCAGCAACCAGGACCTTCGCCGACTCAAGCCCCTCTACCAACGAACCAAACGCTTGATGTTAATGCAACTGCCTTGCTAGATATGTTGCAGGCACCTCCGACGGCACACGACTTGTCATGTTGGGGGCCAATGGATACAACTGGGTTTGCCAACTTCTCTGCTTTTCCTCACACAACTTTCGATACTATGCCTGTGAACGGCGTCTTCGATCCGACTGCTTTCGATGCTGGCCTCCATAACAGTGTCCTGCAGAGTCTCGAACCTCATTCGACGCCAGCACACCCACATCCCATGGATCTCACACCTTCCACAGACCTTTCCGGTCAAGGATTGCATTCACGACATCAAACTGCGGAGGAGGAAAATGGAGACAATGGGTGGCCTCTCTTCCAAACTCATTCGGTTGGCAGCGATGTTCCGTTTCAACCTTCACCTTCTGGTTCCAACTCATACGAAAGCGATATCTCTTCTCGGTCTCTCAGTGTGCGGCACTACCCAGAAAGTATAGCAAGAAGCTACAGCACCTCCATTTCGCCATTTTCAGTGACACACAATATGATGACCAAGACGAACAACAACCTGATCTCGGACAACTTAATGAGGATATACCATGATGTTTTGGAGCACGCCCTGTCTTGCTGGCTGTCAGAGGAGACATGTCCTTATAAGCCCAATACCATCACTCGGCCATCCAACAACGGTGTGAGTTGGCTGGCATCTCATTTTGAGGGTCTCAGCGTCGGTCAGCCAAAACAGCAAGACAATAGAATTTATCGACGTGTTATTCAGCTCGACAAGCAAGCACAAAATACGAAACTGATCCGACTCAGTAAATCGGAGGACAGAGCTGCTTCGAAGGCTCTGCATTTGGCTATCATGGCATTTGCTACCCAATGGGCGCAAGGTAGTCAACGCGAGCGAGACAGGTTCCCGCAGAACTTGACGCAAATGGACAGCATGAGATCGGAGTTTGACGATATTAACGAGGACTTCGACCGCACACTTCAGAGGACTTTTTGGGCCCAGGCCAAGCGGGCCTTGCAGGACTGCTCAGATATGGAATGTTTCCGTGTGGTTTGTGCTGACTTGATCATGGGACTAGCACAGAAACCGAGAGATGAGGAGGATAACAACAACAACAACGATATGCCGTTTGGTATGGGCAGCTTTAGCGATAGTCCCATCGCTTCGGGTGAGGGATCAATTGCATCTCAGCTCAGCGAAATTATTGCCGCAGAAGGACCGCCAGTATTTATGGAGCGAGCTGCAAGAAAGATGCATGCTCTCAAGTTTCAGTACGAAGCTCGCGAGACAGGCGTGTTGGATGCTTCTGGAAGTTCTCTGGGCTTGGAGAAGGCTACATCTGCGGAGTCTCTAAGTGAGGAGGACAAGGGTACTATTGGTCTTGTCTACTGGATGACAGTCATGTTCGACACTGTATCTTCGTCCATGAACGGCCGACCTGTGGTTGTTTCAGATGAGGAGTGCCACCATGACCCGACTTATCCAGACCATCCAGAACACGAATCCTACAATATTGAGTATCGACCGCAGGACGCCAGATGGTGGGCAGAATTGTTTGTCCGCGAAAACAAAGAGGGTGTTCTTCGCTGGCCCTGTTCGTACGATGCTGCATCCAAGGGTGTCGTCACTGCAGCTCCTATCAAGGTCATCCTCTTCCGACATGTCTCGTACCTCCAGAACACGGTCAGAAGTCGATACCGAGGCGAACCTGTGGAGAAGGTCATTTCGAATGCCATGGCTGTGTACAAGCACTGGAACGTGAGCTACGGCGCCTTCTTTAGGGATCTGGTCGAGCAGTACGACAGTGTTCCGACACTCATTCAGAGCTGGTTTGTGTGTGTGGTGGCTCATTTCCATTGTGCTGCTCTCCTACTCGCGGATCTGATTGAGCTTGTGGATGAAAATAAGTTGGGTCTGGATTACTCGACTCAAGTGCGACAGGCTGCCAACGTAGTTGTTTCACTACGAAGAGACAGTGCGGCTATTTTGTCGGACCTTGCACGAGTTTCGACACGCCCTCGAGCCGGTGATGTTCCTGGCACGGGTATCTCGGACCTGCACTTTGCAGTTGTCGAGGGCTCTATCCTGACAGAGCCTTGGACCATGATTCTCATTAGGGCATTCACCAAGGCGGCCATTCTCCTTCTCACTGAAGTCGAGGAGAATGTGCGACATGAACACGCACCACTCGAGACCCCTGGCGTCATGAACCTAGTCCGCCGATGCGAGGACTGCACCAAAGCGCTTTGGTGCCTGGGCAAGAAGTCGGATATGGCTCGCAATATTGCTAGCATCTTGTCTTCGGCACTGGGGCCTTACATGATCCCAACGACTATCTCACATATGCCCATTTCATCTGTCGAACCGGTTATGGTGTAAAGTCTGGCAAACGGGTCTTTTTGTGTACTAATTTGACGAGCTTTTAATGGATCTGAATATTGGGGCGAGAATCAGTATAATCAGCGAAACGAACGAACGAAGTCCATACTGTATATGTATTTATGGGAACACATAGGAGCGAAACAGTCATTATCGTTGATGAGGCGTTTATGTGGGGAGGTTCAGTATAGTCTGTGCCTGTATGTCATCAATGTCAAATTGTTTGAAGCATTACACACTGTGGTACTGTGATTCTATTTAAATCCTGCGAACGAAATTGTCTATTCGTGGTCACCATCCTTTGGGAGCTCCAAAGAGTAGATACAACTGGTCACGTTGTTCTCGTTAATATGAACCAATATGTGTGTGGTACCAAGGTCCGACCTCGATGGAAGATCCTTTTCTTTTACACCGGCACTAAAATGATGGAAACATGAGGTTGTAATAGGCTCAGACATCTTACAGGCCTTTCAGTCTTGCCTTAATTAACATCACCTGAGGCCCAAGATGCAATGTAACAACGTTTGTGGGGCCCAGTAACGCAGTATGTTTCCCGATATGGAATATCGTCAGACGAGTTAATCTTCCTATTGGCTGAGCTGGCTCGCCTTGCCTGACCACACATCTCAAATTTGGAGTGACACGACAGCTTCGAGAGCTCTATGTGCCCTTGTTGATCAAGAAACAAGATTAGAACTCATACAAGTTACTTTGGACAACGGACTCCCTTTTCTAATATTGCTGAGGCATGTGACTCGATGAGGAGTGACATGTTCTGTTTAGGGATGGTGTATACACTCTCATTATTACCTATAGATCAGCCAATACCTTAAGTATAGTGACTCCAATACTTGACTAAACTAAGACCCAAAGTGCATCAACACTGTTTTTTTTTTAATTTGAGATCGCTGAGATGTCTCTATGTGCTTGTGCTCTCAAAGTACTAGAGCCAATTCATGTACTTACTGGACTTCCAGCCGGCCCTAACCTCTCTAATCGCCTCAATGTCGAGGAGAAGTGGGACAGCCTCTGAGCCTGGTCAGTATATTGTTTGGATATATGCAGACGCATCTATCAATATCGGTTGGCCTGCTCATATCTACTCCAGCGTTGCAGGCAGTCGTGGGCTGACAGATTACATATCGCTATGACGGCGACAAGATAGACACCAACCTTGTAGTGGGATACCGAACGATTTGAGGCTTGGATGATAAGTTGGAGTACTTCATTAATCAGTGCGCTAACTTTACCACGAAGATTTCAGACGCAATGGCATACGTGAACATAACTCAAAATCCACCCGAGGAAATTTCCGATGTGTGGCATGTTATGCTGTTGTCGAAGGCTTTGGATAGATGGGATCTGACGAGGAGACTCAAAACGCCCCAAGAACCGAAATCATTACACACGAGTAGCCGTTGTTTCTCCAAAGAGATAGAAAGTTTATACTATATCACTTACGAATGTGTCGTTGTTTTCGCTTAAAGCGGACACTCATGGTCCTGCTGCTAAAAGAGCGATATTATCTCTTAATATTTCAGTAGTGTTTTATAAGAGTATCATCTTCACTAATAAGGGACTTGTTCCTATGTTATGATGAGACTGTATAGGTTAGTTGGTGTAATGGACACCACTGACTGTTGGATATGTCTTCTTGGGGTCCAGGTTCGTTCCAACGTAGTGAAGATTGATGGTCGCCAGTCATGTAATGTAAGACTATATTAATCACGGAGAAGATTGTTCATCGCTAGCTCAAGGGAAATTCCCATCCAGAGATACTCCTTAGCACTGGTTGCGTGACTGCAATGGCAGTGGTTTGGTGTTTTATCTCTCAACTTGTCGTATATGTTAGCGTATAGTTTCTTCCATATTCGTGTAGCCTTTGCCAAGGACTAAGATTGAATCATCGTCATTCAAGTTTGAGGCTGTGATTAAAGCAAAGCACTGTTTGGATATGGAAACAAGACTTCAAGCTAACAAACTGCTTGAGGGCCGACTCACTAATGTTTTGTCGTTGCCCAAGTTCATATCGTACGACCTCCATAAAATCATCTTGTTCTTAGAAAGTACGGCTAAGCTTAATCACGCTTCTTTTCCAAATGGAGGATTGCCTGTCACTTGCTCTTCGGCCCACTCGTGTCATGAAGGTCGGAGTGACACTCGAGCATTTGCCAAAACTGGCAGCCGTGTAACGAAAGCAATCAACAATATTAATGAATGACTTACCCCGTTTCATATCATTCATGAATCAGATGTGCTTTTCTGAGTATATAAAGAGCTCTGCAGTCACGCTTTCTTTTCCCCCAACTGTCCAAATCTCAGCCTATTTAACAAAATACTCATCAAAAACACTACAAAATTTATATTAATCTAGAAATGGCTCAATAAAACTTCTCCCGGTAAATGAGTGACGTCTCCTCAAGCTTCGTCGGTCTCATGTACGAAGCCAACAAGCGCGGCAACCGCCAAACTGCAGTCCTTTGGTCAAGACTTCAACTCTTGGGTCCAAAATCACGGCATGAGACTCGGCTCGGGGATTTCAAGTTCTGCCCCGAACTATCCTAACGAAGATGCCGTCAAACGATCTGCAATCAAGCTAACACTTTCCACCCTGAACTCCCAAATCCAGCTACGTAAGTATCTGACTCCAGGCTAGAAATGAGCGGTACTGACATTATCTGATAGTTATGCAGGACTATCGTGATGGCCCTAACGTACGCACAGCATCTGGAGCGCAGAGTGATGCGAGCAGTGTTGAGAGGAGCTTGACCAGTCCTTCGAGGTGGACGTCTTGAGAAGATAATTGGTAGGACCGAGGTCTTTTTCTGGACTTGACATCAATTTTCATATCCAACGTAAAGAAATAATATTAGGAAAGGTTATCTGACAATGTTTCATTCTTGAACGGCTTGCCGCCGTTTTCCAACAATCGATATCACTTGGTGAGATTGCGAGTCTGCCATATTATCAACTCATGAGTGACACGATATGCAAGGCGCTGAACTACCGTCAAGCTAACTGTTGATTATCGCTTTAGTATCTTCTCTACTCTATGCTGTATTGTCAATTGAGTTATCACACTTTCAGACAATACGGACAGTGGCCGCCAATACGTATTTAAAGTGATAGCAGTGGGCAATGAGGCGGTGTTGTATATACCCAGGCAGGAGTCGGAATAGCCACTTGGCGAACTTTTGTGTGTTTTTGGCAGTTTTCATATCAACCCTGTTGTTGCAGCACCCCAATACTTTAGAATGAATGCTACAGACACTCTAACCCTTACCTTGCCATGTGATTACTACGCATAAAATTACCATGAGCCTCTCCTCAAGACAAAAATGGAATTCACAACGACTGAGTATGAGAATTGGCTATTTTTAAAAGACTGAACTCTGAAAAAGTTGGATGCGCTTGTTGAAAATCCCAAAGAACGCAGATAGGCACCAAAAGGATGACCTAAAGACTTATAATAAACCCATGAAGCTTGGTAGAATACTTCCGTTGCGCCAATTAAACCATTTAAACCTTTCTCTCTGAGTTATTGGGACTTGGCAGGTGAGTGGCCTCTTTTGGCTTTCAATTTTCTATCCCTTATCAGCACCCCTAACATATATGTTAGCCAGGCGATTACCCAATATAGGGCGAGGATTCCTTGCCGCAGTGGTACATCTCCTCAATCATTTCGATGGCTATGTGCAAGTAGTGAAAGTAATTCCCAGTCTTGTGTAGTAGCGCCTGGTAGACTGGGCGTTGAGTGTTAGCCCTACCCAAACTTCCATGACTGATCATTACATACGGTCCTCAACGGCACGACGTACAGACTCTAAGCATACTGGACGGTCTCTTGCTGCAACCGATTCCCTCAATAGCGCCGCGTGTCGATAACGGGTAGAGTAAGCCCTGGGAATGCGGCGTGGTATCTGTGTTGGCGGAAACGGCTCGCCTTCAGGGATGGTCCTATAGCTTTTGACCCAGTTCATGAAGATCACCTCCATTTTCTCGACAGTTTCCCAGTCCGGGTAATACGCATCTCCGTTTCTTGAGATCGAATTTACTTCAGGGAGGTCCATGATTTTTTTAAGACAGAGGCGAACGGATAACGCAATAGATGATACGCGAAGAAAATCGCTGTGTCGTACAGTACGGAAGTGTCGACCAGACATATCGATGATGGATAGCTTTTCTTGGTAGTAATTTGATTGATAAGTAGGACGAAACGAATCGATACAGATTATTGTTCTTGATGCACCTGTTGCTGATAATGTAAAGTGCAGATATGTTGTGAGTTAAGGTTGGCTTGGCATTCAGTTATATTTTGAGAGGAAGGTAAACACTGAACTCCATTTGGTCCTGCCTCGAAGTGATCATGACCTCAGAACTGGAAGTTAGAGAAGTCTTAGGTATGGATCATAGTTTGTTGCTTCCTTTTTTGACAGTGTGTATGGGTCGATGTCAGTCGCGACTCCTATTACTAGGTAATGGAGAATGGCCAAGATCCAACCATCCTTGAGCATCATCTCTAACGAACGGCATACGATCAGCATCACCGATATAGAACAGTTCTAAGTACAGAGAGAGATCAATCTTCAAAGCTAGATCGTTTTCTCGAAACTTGATTCTTCATTCCATCATTTCAGTCATCAACTTGACCATCATGGGTCACCTCTCACAAATCGAAGCCGTCATGGAAGCCTACGACGACATCCTCTACCACTATCCAGATGACGGCGAAGATCCTTTGAACATGCCCAAGAAAGAAGTTATTGTAAAAAAAAAAAAAAGGCGGATTTCAACTACTGGGCAATACATTCGGGCGTGTGCATGCCAGAAATTGACCTTGAACACGAGTTCGAACGGGAAGCGATAAAAGGACTTGACGACTTCATCGAGACTGCACATAAACGTGAGTTACACCAAATTTATGGTTAATTTTTATGATTCGCTCACATTTTCAGTCGAGAGACTATACCAAGAAGATCCAAGTCCTAATGTCATATGGCTGGCTGACGATTACGTGGCCTCGCTGTCACAAAGGCTGAGCCAACTGGCTCATACATTCGGCGTACTTGTACCTTCATTGCAGGACACAGGGACGGCTTCTGGGCAGTGAATTGGAACTTGATGATGTTTTGGGAAAGTTGGTTGTCGCATAAGTACACCTCATACTAAATAGACGCTTTGCAGCAAGTCATTAATACGAGATATCCTAAACTATGATAAGGAATAGAGTAGAGAAGTAAATTTTATACCAAGTTGATCATAAGAGATCTTAAATTAATACAATATTGTTATATATTTACTTACTCGAAATCTTAGTCAAGGTGTTCAGCGCCAGGGAGAGCCCTTCTAGCAGCCAGTCAACTTGAGTATAGTACCGTATATTAGTATCCCCTTCTAGCGAGTATATATTCTCAGCGTTCACTTTATCATGACTCACAAGTACATAGATATTGATGAATCTTTTTGTTATCTTGTTGACTTGAGTGCCTCTCTGGTGTACGTGGCTAAGAGAGGGCATAAGGGTAGATGCTATTTAAGGATTGTAGCTTAGATAGCCACTACGGCACTTCAGATACATCAACCACAACGTCGAATATAGCCTCAAAACAATCAAAGTACTAATCACATGTGATTTGGAGACTACTCGGCATCTTTTAGCGTTGGCGTATTGGTTTTGAACACGCTGCTAAGCGCTCAATCAGTGACAAAGATGAGCCATTTACCTAAAGATACAACGCTGTAGCGTTTCCTAAGCTTTACGCCCTGATCGTTTACAGAGTTCTCACGAGACCTGTTCATATTGGCATTTCCGAGGGAAATGGGATGCATCCTCTTGTCTGTAGTGTCACCCTAAACTGTTACTGTGCATAGTAGACTGCCAGTCGGATGCTGACCGCACTTAACGCCGGCTCAACTGAATATCCCCCGCGAAACGCGGGGAGGTCATACGCAATGGTCATGTCAATGCAGACTGAATCATGTAGAGTCGCATAGCGCATAAGCATGTCACCTTTTGTTTTATCTTCCCTTCTGAAAATTTGAAATCATGCGATCGATTTGGAGAAACCAGTAGAAGGCCTAGTGATCGACTCCGGTCGGGCGAATCGTCAGGGTCTTGATCAGCATGATTTCATGAGGTTTGAGAAACCATTCGAACCAATCGTGGTGGGTGGCGATGAGCACTTCGTCACCTCGGAGGATTGTCATGCAGGATAAGCACTTGAAGATTGGTGTAGTCACTGGGAAATTACACGGGTAGAGAAAAGTGTTCGGCTGCTCGGTTCGTTAGCTGCTCGTGCTACTGCCCGTCTTTTTTGGTGAGACAAATTCCTCGATTTGACGTCGCCAAGACGGCATTCTACGATTTGAGATCTGCCATCAAGTAACTATTTTTGGAGGACAATTTTTACAGGCCTTGATCGGCTGCCGTTCGCTTAAATTTTCGGTCCTCAAGTGATAGACATCAGATATCTTCAACGCGTTATCACCTTGGATCTGAAAACCAAGACTTTGGATCTTAGATGAAGATCAATGCCGTCTTGGATCTCAGGATCTACCTCTTTTGGGCATGATCTCGCAGTCTCGAGTCAGGACAAAAGATTGTCGTTTGCATGACATCTATAGATCTTTGTGGGTGCATGCTAGATTGTAGAGAGCTGGGTTCACAAAATAGTTCCCGCAAGATACATGGAGAATCTTCAACAGCGATGATCCTGGAACCTCACCGTTGAGAAAGTCACCCGGCCACAGAATTATAATGCAATGAGTCGTAACAAAAGCCATACAGAGATTCTCCCCAGTTCGATATCGATGCAGATCTTGAGTAATTGTGATAACGTTATCCACAAAACCACAATCAAATACCTGGAGTTGAAACTTTAAAGTTTGAAATCCCACAACGTTCAAAATCCATAAAAAAGAGAGGGATGACCTCATAAGCTGTTGATCCTGGGTCCCCTGCCCAAGGACCGGGCACCCCGGTCTTGAGAATCGAGGCTGGATGGCCCAAGCTCTATTCACGGCCTTGCCCGAGATTGGAACGACTGAGGAAACAAGACTAGAAGGCTGATAGAAGCCTTCTGCTAAACACTCATGAAGCATGGA
Organism: Fusarium oxysporum f. sp. lycopersici 4287; assembly: GCF_000149955.1. Lineage (NCBI taxonomy): Eukaryota > Fungi > Ascomycota > Sordariomycetes > Hypocreales > Nectriaceae > Fusarium > Fusarium oxysporum. The sequence goes on from NC_030992.1 coordinate 2,853,652, forward strand.
CGCACACAATCAAGGCCCTTTCAATAAAGTGGCAATTGGTTACAGGGGAGATGCTTCCAGCTGAAAGGTGACAACTCATCGCTGTCAGAACGACGCGTGTTGAATGTTTACGAAAAAGAAAGCCTAGATGAGGCTTGCAGAGCGTTACATCCAAGGAATCTTTTAGAGTTGGCGATCAGCGCTGAGTTGGCAAGCCTGGGCTCTCTGTGGACCGTTACAACTCCCGAGCGCAAATCCACGGTTCACCGTTTAAGTTACTGAATCGCAAGAGCTTCTGTTTCTAGGCCATGCTTAAATTAATCTAAGCGTTAATGGCCTGGTCGTCAAACTGGAATCAATGCCTCACCATTGAATGCACGAGCCTCATGAGCAAGGGTCTTTAATGACCAAGAAATTTGACATGAAACTAGGCTCTTCAAGGCGGCGCTGAAACAAGGGCCGTTCATTGATGAGAAAACCGTTCGCTTTGGATAGAAATAGAACTATAATTCCATGTCGTGTGATTTGTCTAAGAATGAAGTTGTTCATTGGATATATATCAGATAACCGGAAATGAAACGGCTACAGGTGAGTCTTATTCTACGGAGTTACCTCCGACGGTATTCCCAAGATGCACTGGAATCATATCATATGCACATGTAAGCTAGAAATAGGGCGAGATATCAAGCCTCATTCAGCTGTGCATAAAACTCGCAAGTATCGCTTCGGCAAATTCAAGCCGGGCAAGATAGTCGTCGGCATCATGGATCAAGTTCGGCATCTCGTGTAACCGAAAAAGAAAAAGAAGAAGAAAAGAAGAGAGTCCTTGCTATGAATGACGGATGATTTGTGCATCTACCGCCACTCCACATAGCCCATGTTTCTGTCCACTCGATGCCTTTGCAAAGTGCCTTACCAGACCCATTGACCAACTGGCTTTGAGAAGAAAGGTGCATGATCCTGGTGAGTACCCTGGAAACTTTGAGGTTTTTTTCTTTGATGAGAGAAAATTCTCGGATTGGGTTGAGCCTCTTTGCCATACTGTTAGCATCATGAGTCTGTTCCTCGGAATGAGACCTTGGTATTGGAATGAGCTAAAGTGAAGCCCGAATCCACAGATTACGACTCTGATGTCAAGGTGAAAAGTACAGCACTTCATCTGCAATATGTAATATGTAATATGCAACATGCTGACCCTTTGTTATGTCATCTCTCCCCAGACGGATGGACTCCTAAGATCTTGGGATTTTTTAGTGGAGTCGTTCTCTGGTTTCGGGACCGGAACGGCCACCAATCTACACTCTCTGTCGATGTTGATCAATCATCGAATATTCCTCTCTTGTCTAGTTCTCTAAGTTTCTCGGATCTCTTCTCAGTGACTCTGACAAAGCGGAGGCTGTCGCAGTCAGACTAGGATATGGTGATGGCATGAGTTTATACATTCGGCACATGCCATGTCACGACCGCAGCAGACATTACGTAGTCCGTTTTCGGGGCTTAAACAGAGACCCTTACTCAATCTGCATCTCTAAAGAGTAAAGCCTTTGAATCTAAAGACAGGGTTTCGCCTGGTGCCGCGTCACCGAAAGTAGCGAACCCCATTCAAATCGTACGGGGTTTGGGCTCCGCAGCCTCCGGAGCTCCCTCGTTAAGTTATTCTCTCAACGATAGCAAGAGGCATTGATGAAGCTTTTTTTTTTTTTTACTGCTCCTCGGATAGCACGGGGAGTCTGTCTGAATGTTTTCCTCGGAAGGGTGGCTTAGATTCCATGGTATGACCTCAATTTGACGGGAATATAATTACCCCAAGGTCAGACTCACTCAGACATGGCATGTAGATAACGCCTCTCTCTCTCTCTCTCTCTCTCTCTTGCTCTCTTCCATGTTCTTCTCACATATTCTTGCCGCCCCCATCTGTGCTCCTCTGTCTCGGTCTGCTATGACTGCATCATCATCATCACCACCACCAAGATCTTTTTAGTGCAGTGTCTTCCTCGAGCGGTACAAGAAACCCTGTCTGGGACAGCTGTCGCCCTTTTGGGTCACCTCAGTTCCTGTTTCTTGTCAGACCATAAGTTGATTTGCTCGTTACCTTGGTTGTTCCTGTTACATACCCCGACTCGTACGTATTAACTTAATTTACTTCTTGGTTTCCTGCTTTTTGTCCGACGACCAACTTTCCTATACCTCTCCTCTCATTTCCCGTTCAACCAGCCCAGATCTGGCCAGGTTCTCGCTTGTCTATTTCGCTGTGGCCGGTCTCAAACTTCAGCCCAACAGCCTCAAGTGAACCGTGCTTCTCATCAGTTTGGCATTGGTGTTGGCGCCTGACGATTTCTTTCTTATTCCTAATTTGTTTTATTAAGGATCCTATTCTTCGTGTCCCCGCTGTGTCATTGTTCTCCTTTGCCTCAGCCGACTTGACCGCACTTGTTGACTCACCATCGTCAGGCCGAGCTTGAGTTGAGCTGAGCTGAGCTGAGCTGAGCTGAGCTGAGAGTCTCCAGAATCTCAGGCGACACAGAAACAGAAACGGAGAAGCGAGAGACCAGACCAGGGTTGCCAGGGCCTCAAAATTCTCATCACCGCTGGTGTCTTCGCGTCAGAGGCTACAGGCGCACTAGCCACAAGCGAATCCCTTGAATCTGATGTTTCGGATTTCCATGTTTTAGCACAATTGCAAAAAGTACGTATTTTTATGTTTCTCGCCTGAATATTCGTATCCAATGCAATCAGTGTTTTTTTTCCTCATCCTTTTCCTTGATCTTCAGTCACACGCCCTGCTTTTGTCTTTTACTTGATTCATCAATAGTCTTGACATTGAATCGTGTACTCAGTCCCAAGTGGGATGAAAGCGGATAGTATAAATCTCAGACAATCTTGCATCGATACTGCACCTGCAACAATGTCGATCACCTGTCAGAAAAGCAGGATATTATGTGTTGAGTGTTTCCTTCATCGTCTCTTTGCTGCAAATCGCCCTCTGCCATCGCCGCTAGTTCTTCTGCCTGTTGATATGGTGCATTCCTCACAGCCATTCATAAGATGTTCTGCTCTGCACAACACAACGCCAACAATACAAACCAACCCCTGCTTTTGAGTCCCCATCCCCAGTCCCGTAATACTCTGCCCTGTTTCTCCACCCTCTTCCTGTTCCTTGTCCATATCCTTGCGCATCAGCATCATCCCCACTGCCTGCAGCCAACCGCCCGCCAGAACAAGGCGTGACCCTTCCTAATCCTGGTCCCTTGACGCCTCTAGGCGCAGAGTCTAGTGCCCAAATCTGGGCGGGATGCCAGCCTAGGGACATCGACAACTTCAGGATCCAATGCCAGCGCATGAATTTATTTACTTGGGGAATTGATGAGCACTGCCGTTTTACTGTCCTGTGCTTTTCTTTCTTTTTTTTTTGATGCCGGGCCAGACCAGACCCATCTCATCACCGCTGCAACACTGCAACACACCGTCTCGTTTTCATTTACTCGTGCTCATCTTTAGTTGGCCCCTCCCTTGTCTTCCATTCTAATCCATCACCCTCGTCTCCAATATAACGCCCTGGATCTACTAGACCTGGGTATGGTCCCGCTCACATGTTCACATTCACATTCGAGCTATTCTTGTTCTTGGATTATAACCAGTCTTACCCTCCCTCACGCGCGTGCTGGACTCACAATTTGCTATTCTGCGTGTGTCTACGTCTTACACTGCTCTTTGTTTCGAAAGCATCTGAGCACATACCTCCACTTCCTGCGCCTGCGCTTGCCTACATCATCATTTTACACCCACTACTTTTTTTGCGTTGCATTCTTAATTCTCGCTCCTTGGCTGGCACCACCCGCATTTTCTCTTGGCTTTATTGGCCTCGTCATCGTTTAGACACAAAATCACTTCAGTGTAGTACAGTAGAGTACAGTTGTTAACCGCCATGACAACAACAGCTTCAGTCCCTGAATCACCACAGCGTAGATCTGCTTGGGTTCCTTCTCACGAAAACATCTACTATCGACCTCGTCTCAACAAGAAGAAGTCCGTTTCAGCTGGTCGATTTCCTGCGCCGTTAATCGGTCCTCGAAGATCTCGCCCCCAAGCCATTCACATCGTTAGCTATCCCTCGGGATACGTTCCACGAGAACTACGAGCAGAGAGCAGACCTCAAACACCTGAACTGCTTGTCGAGCCTCGACGCGCACCTTCGTTGCAACCGACTGCTACTAACACGTCCAACGCGAGTAACAGCACCAGCGATTACTCCAGCACCGGTGTAAGCAGTAGCCGGAGAAAGAAAAGCTTCAAACCTCGTGCCGCCGTACGCCGCAGAGATAAGCTCCTGAGCTCATTTACCTTTACGAACCCTGACTCTGGCTCTGAACCTTCATCAGCATCAAACTCAGTATCTGCAGGCATTGATACTTCGGGTCTCGCAGCAGCCGAAGCGCTATCGACAAGTACAGGTATTGACCGCTCAACTCGGCAAAGTGTGAGCGCTATTTCAAGTACAGCAAGACCAAGTACAAGGACCTCGAATACAGGCCACTCGATTGGCCAGTCTTGTCAATTGGACCTGGGCCTTCCCGACGAGTCTGCGATTGGGTCGAGATTTACTGGGGCAGGTGCATCCCCACCAGCATATGACGACATAAGCTCACGCCCCGGTTCCGCGGCACCTGTTGGTATTGACTTAGCCTCTGCATCCACTGTAACGCCTGTTACCAATAACTCCGATTCTGCCAATTGCAACATCAACACAAGCAGCAATAACCAGACACAATCAGCCGCGGCCGCAACAATGGCGACTGCACGATCTTCGCATCCGTCGTTGGCGTTGACCAACCCCAATCGCAACAGTTTCATGTCGGCTCGTTCATCAAAATCTGCCGTCACTTCAGTCTCTGAGTTGCCGAAACCCGTCGCTTCCGGCAGTGGCGTGTCATGCTCAATTCTCCTCGCTGAGCCAAACATTTTTCTCTCAGGTTTTGATCATGATGGTCATGGTCACCGCGAAGGCCAGAGCGGTACCGCTTTGTTAAGAGGCAAACTTCAATTGCGAGTCACAAAAAACGTCAAGATCAAAGCCGTTCAACTCAAACTTCTTGGCCGTGCTCGCACTGAGTGGCCCGAAGGCATCCCTCCCCTCAAGCAAGATGTATTCGAGGAGGAGAGCCTTCGCACCCAAGTACTTACATTTTTCAATGCCATGAATGACGGCTGGGAGTCCGACTATGGCAACCAATGCACTTATCGCCTCAAGAGCAGTTCTCCAAATGGCAGCTCTACGAACCTCGTCCGCCCTAACCCATCATCATCTCTGACCCCGCATCAAAATAACCTTTCTGCCAAAGAAATCAAGCGCTTATCTTTGCAAAGCGTCCAGTCGCGAAGTTTCCAAAAGGGCGACAGTCCTATTGCCACTCCTACACAAGCCAAGGGATACAAGGTCTTCTACCCTGGTACTTATGACTATACTTTTGAACTACCCATCGACCACCACCAGCTAGAAACAACCAAGCTGCAGTACGGATCCGTTAAGTGGGAATTGCATGCGACTGTTGATCGAGCTGGAGCCTTCAAGCCTAACCTTCACGGCACCAAGGAAGTGTCTATTGTTCGCGTGCCTGATCAACTCTCCCTTGAGATGACAGAACCTATTTCTATTAGTCGCCAGTGGGAAGATCAGTTGCACTATGACATTGTTATCTCGGGCAAGAGCTTCCCCATTGGTAGCAAAATCCCCATTGCCTTTAAGCTTACACCGCTTGCCAAGGTTCAAGTGCATAAGCTCAAGGTTTATGTAACGGAATCGATTGAGTACTGGACCAACGATAAGCGTGTAACACGTAAAGATCCAGGCCGCAAGATCTTGCTACTCGAAAAGTCTGCCGGAAAGCCTCTCGATTCGTCCTACGCCTCATCTGAAATCCGAACGCTTCGCGGCGGCGAACTAGACCCTGAGCAGCGACGAGAGGCTCGTGAAGCAGCTGCTCGAAGACGCGCACAAGATGCTGCCCGAAGACAGACCACGGCCGAGCCCCTTCCTGAGCCTTCGGCTAACCTCCTGGGCGACCTGGATCTGGGACTCGAGACCATCTGGGGTTCAACAGAAATCGAAGCCAATGTGCAGATTCCTACATGTGAGATGATGGCCAAGAACAAGGAGCTACGACTCAACCCTGACTGCAGCTGGAAGAATGTCAATGTCTTCCATTGGATCAAGGTATGTTATTTAATGATGAGTTTTGGGCCAGCAACTAACCGTTTCAAAGGTTGTTATGCGAATCAGCCGTATTGATCCTGAGGATCCTAGTGGTACAAAACGCCGACACTTCGAGATCAGCATTGATTCGCCATTCACTGTTCTCAACTGCCGTGCCACTCACGCCAACACTAATCTTCCTGCTTATTCAGGCGCCAACTGCAACGGCACCACTTATCAGTCTACTTGTGGATGCCCTGATGCCTTCACCGTTCCCACCGATGCTTCACCTAGTTCTTCGGAAGGTTCACTACCCGGTGTTAACCCTAACGCTGAGAACCTTCCGGCGCCACCACAGGCTGCCCATTTGGCCGACGGTGTTAGTGGACAACAAGAACCACGCCCGATCCATCTGCTCAGAGTTCCAAGCTTCAACCCTCCCGCCTTCGAAGACGATATTGCGCCACCTGCTGCCGAGCTTGTCACAGATGTGCCTGAGCCTGTGATGACTCCTCCACCACAGTACGATGTTGTGGTCGGAACTCCCAGTGTCGACGGTTTGGCGGATTACTTTGCACGATTGGCTGATGCAGGCTATGAGGGACATGAGGATTCAGAGTCGGATCCTGATGATTCCCCACCCAGAATCCTGGACCGAACTGGGCGTGTCAATGTCGCCAATCCTCGAACTCCTGGAGGTCGAAGGATGCCCAGTCGAAGTCTAGAGATTTCCCGACCCACCATTCAACTTGATATGAATGCTCTCCGCGCCCGAGCTGGACGGGCAGTGTGAAGAGCACTGGCCGTCCATGTTTGGATATGATAGGAGAGAAATACTCTACAAAGACATACTCAGCTTGAGCGTGTCAACAGTACATATTGGCGTCTACGCCATTTACGATATTTACGTTTTTTTCTTTGCTGTATTTTGTCTAAAGGTTGTAACAATCAAGCATATGGGTTGCATTTGGCATGGCTGGAATGGATAAGGTCTCGATGGCGTTACATCTTGCTACACGTTTCCAACAAGGGCCAGGCGTTTACAAAGAGGAAAAGGATGTCATGCAAGTCAGCTACTCAGGATTCATTTAAGCGAAGGAAGGGAGGATATACCTTGAATTTTGGGGTAGGACACATGCGCTGGATGAACGCATACCCACGTATCGATACCACATCGTTTCCTTGACACTATCAATATATTTAGCCCGATACGGGTTTTTGTGTTACCATTTGGTCCGTTCCACGTTAGATAAGCGAGTTGAACATGCACCTTGTTTGGATATAAATAGACAGTTATTAAAGGACGTTATGAATACCGTTTAAGGGTCCAGCCGTGATGTTCAGGGTCCATTCCGCTTATTGGTTATTTCACGGAAACCCCGGTTCGTAAGCGCTAAATCGAGACACGCCGCCCAAGCGGTAAGACGTCTCATCGTCAACTAACATCTCTTGGCTATCAACCTGATGAGTACTTACTCATCAACAACTTCTTAAGAACAAGTCTCCGGTATTGTCGCCCTGTCTCAAGTAAGCGATGCCCTTTCCGGTAACTCCGGCGAGATGCGCCTTGACTAATCAGTTCACTCTCATGGAACAGGACACAATGGCTGTAAGAGGTGAAGACAAGACTGGTAAAGAGACGCCAGTGAGACAGCGGAAGGCTCACAAGAAGTCTCGTCTCGGATGTAAGAACTGCAAACTGAGGAGTGTCAAGGTGAGCTGATCGCTGTAACTCTTATCCACCAACCCCATATCTCAGTCATACGCTTCACTTCACCTCAGCACTAACATCTTGTCAGTGCGATGAATCAAAACCATCGTGTAAACGTTGTACCTCATCAGGCTTCGTCTGCTCATTCACTCAGATATCTCCCTCATCCTTCCAACTCGCCCACCAGAGCGCAGGGCCAGTCTTCTCAGTCGTCGATAAGTCTCTCGGTCCTATCAACCCTGGTTTCAGAGTCCCCGTCATCCAGCCTGTAAAAGGTGGTGTCGGTGAGATTATACTAGACGATGCTGCCCTGGCGGCCATTGAGAGGTTTCGACTAAGGACGGTGTTTTCTGTTGGTACACAGAAGACGAGAAGTGTTTACAGCGAGGGCGCGTTTCTACTAGGATTGAAGGTGAGTACTCACAAATCTCTTTATAGTATTTGACGCTGAAATTTATAGCATCCTTTTCTCATGCATGTCTTTATTGCTCTGGCTCTTCTTCATGATCAGCATCTAAACCCCTGCCAAACATCTTCTCACCGCACAGCCCTCGCTTTCCACTGGTATCAAGCGACAGCCCTTTTCCACCGCCGTCTCATGGCAGCAGGATCAGTCCCCGATGTGTCGAGACTCTCTGGCTCCGAACGCGATTCCCTCTGGGCTTCAGGAGCACTCCTCGGCGCAGCTTCGATGGCTCTTTTAGACGCTGAAGACGTGTATGGAGTGTGGCCCCTCAAGAAATCTGATTCCTTGGATCTTGACTGGCTAAGAATGAGCGATGGGAAGAAGGTTGTATGGAATATCGCTGATCCAACGAGAAAGGATAGTATTTTCCATCAGTTGCTCAGAGAGTGGGACGGCATTCCTGATGGTTCTAAGCCCATTCCGCCCGATGCCCTTCCGACTATGTTCTACGATGCCTTTGACATTGGGCCGTCTTCTACAGCTCAGAACAACCCATATCATGTCGCTGCGTCGTTACTCGCACAGTTGCTTCCCCGAAAGATCGATGATAATACAGTGATCCAGTTTCTCACTTTCTTAACGCAACTGGACCCGCGGTATAGGAAGCTACTGGAGGAGAAAGACCCCAAGGCTATGGTATTGCTAGCATGGTGGTATACCAAAGCAGCGGCACACAGCTCATGGTGGATGCAGAGGAGATCAGTGGTAGAGGGGCTGGCCGTCTGTATCTACCTGGAGAGGAATTGTGGGCCTGAAGCAGTTATTCAGGAGCTGGTGAAGTTTCCAAGGCGTGTATTTGATGCCTGTCGTGGTAATGGAGGATCAATGCCTGCGCAGAACAGACAGCCTTTAATAGCGGGCGTTCAGGTCTACTAGTAATCATAGGATAATATTATATATTTGAACAAAAGCTGCAGTAATGAGAGACAGACCTAAAGCATATCGAGACCAGCTAGACTACTCAATAATCCTGAAAACCAACAAAACGCCATATCCTTATCCTTACATGGTATCGTGACAGCCGTAGGCATCTAGCCTTATGGCGAGTTCCCACAAGCGCGTCAAGCACCCACTTTAACCTCGGAGTTAACGGGCTGCTTCTCCTTCTCCCCATCCTTGTTAGGCATCAATGGATGATTTGGGTCGTATCCAACGGACTTCACAATACCAAGACCCTTTGTGCGACCTTCGCGGAACAGGAGCCTGTCGCCTGGAGCAAGATACTCAGGGCGTTGAACGAAGCGGAAGGCGACAGTTGCGCGGTCTCCTGTGCGAATGAGCGCTCGGTCAATGTCGATGATGGCACACGTTTGGGAGACAGGGCCAACGTGAAGCATGGCCTGGTACTTGGTCTTAATAGTAGTGGCGTGTGAGAGAATAAGAACTGGCAATGTTAGTGTGGCTCATTGTGGCATTGACCTAAATGCTTACCCTCTGCAACAAACTCACGGTGCACCTTTGGCATCACCTGGCCTTCGATCCGGGGTAGAAGTACCATACCCTTGCGCACGTCTTTGCGCTTGACCTTCTTCAAGGCGAAAGAAGCAGACTGTCCAGCCGATGCGGCGGGAACTCGTATCCTCTTGCGTTCAATTGACTTGACAGAGGTTGGTGTGAATTGGCCCAGAGAATCAGGCCCGATGAGAACGTTGTCGCCCTCATGAATGACACCAGACTTGATGATGCCAGACACGACGGTACCTGTGAAAGGTACTGAGAAAGTGTCATTGACGTGGAACTCGAATGGGGCATCCGAGTTGTAGCGTCCGTGATGGGGAAGGATGTTCAAGAACGTCCTGACCAGATCAAGATTCTCCCCTGTAACGTTGGAGACGAGGAAGACAGGGCATATCCGTTGACTGACAAACTGAGTCGCTGTATTTATGCATTCCTCACGAGTCTTTATGAAAGTCGGTATCTTTCGAGCCCCAGGGCTCTTCATGATCTTGGTGATCTGCGTCAATGTCTGCTCCAGAATGTTGGGAGGGCAGATATCAATCTTGGTGACAACAACCATGACGGGAACGTTTAGAGCCAGAGCAATACCTAGATGCTCTTTGCTCATGCCAATAAGGCCGTTGTTCGCCGCCACCATAAGAAGACAATAGTTTGGACTGCTTGAGAGCAATCCGAATACTGTCGTTCGAAGATACTTCTCGTGACCGGCCAAGTCAGTGAAGGTGATGACCTTTGCACTCCTCTTGCCAATTTCTTCCCAAGACAACTTGCCTGCAGAATGTCAGTATGGTCATCCGTATTAGTTAACGACCACGAAGACATACGCCCAGGAGTGTCAGAGGTGACGACCTTGCCCATGGTGTCAAAGCCCATGATCTCCATACCAACCGAACTGGTTCGCCCAGACTCAATTTCGTGCTTGTGCCGAAAGAGATTGACGCGAGCTTTACCTCGTCCATCATCAAGGTCTCCCTTTACGAGCACGCCCAACATGGAACTCTTGCCTGCGTCGACTGCAACGTGTAAATAGTGGTACTAACCAGGTGGAGCTTGGAATAACTCACCATTCCCTACTACCGCTATCCGGGTTTCAATGACATCCTCTATTGTTGCGGGATTCTGGCGGATCAGAACCTTGCCGCTGCAGCTTTTATCCTTGGTAGGCTTGCCGGTAGTGCTCGCGGCCTCGAGGTCGCCACCGACATTCTTGGTTAATAACAGATCGCAGTCGGCGCGCACCCCCTTTGCTGCTTCCTGAAGTTTTTTGAACGCCTGGTTCCATTGATCGAGAGTTAGGTTCATCGATTCGCCATGGTTCTCATATCCAATCTCGAAAACGCATTCGCCGAAACCTTCCTCTAATCTGTCAGAGACAATTTCCTCCAATTGCTTCAATGTGTCTTCAGCTTCAGTCGATCCAAGCAGAAGGTCCTTGAGAGGCACTCGCGGTGCTGATTCCGCAAGGTCGAGGTTATCGAATAGCTCATCGAGTTCTTCGTGATGTTCGGTATTTGAGTCTATGGTCTCGGCTGCGTCCGTCGTCGTTCGCGCGGTCGGATACCGCAAGTTCTGCTGTTGCTCTACATAATCCGCAAAATCGCTGAGCGCCTATATCAAGCATGAATGAGCATATACACATTGTGCATCCCAAAGGTACACGAACCGATTCGCCCTTGCGCTTCTCGTGCGCTAATGGCTTCGTCGACATTATGACAAGACTTAGAGGATGCCAAAATAAACCTAGTAAAGACTTCCCTAAGCTGAGGCTAAATTAACTAAGTATTTGAGGTTCTTGAGAGGTACTCGTGGCGCTGATTCCGCAAAATCGAGGTTGTCGAATAGCTCATCGAGCTCTTTCGTGGTGTTCGGTATTTAGGTTTCTTGACTCTGCCGTGTAATCATTGACTTGCAAGCAAGTGTTGGACTGAAGGCCAGAGAAGTATTTAAATAATTGGAAGAATGGCTCTCAAAAAGGCTGCGCCACTTCTCGCCGTCTGACTGGGCTGTTTTGAAGTTTTGAATTCAGAAGAGTCATAGACAAACAAAGTTATAAGTTTAGAGGTAGCACCTGATGCGCGGGGGGTTACTCACAACGCCGACAGGCACCCTACGCCACGCCTGCCTACCTATCGATAAGAGCTCAAGCTGTGTGCACGGACCTCTTGTGGCCAAATTGGTTGGATGGCGTCTCAAGCCGCATTCATCTATCGGGGTTATAAAATGCCATGAGAACCAAAGTCTCATCAATGGACAACCTGTAGTGGCTAATAAATTGTGATTAGCCGGTATCGGAAGGCTGTATTGAATGCGAACTAGAGGTGGTTTTTTGCATCAATGTTCTTTTGTGCTATCAATGCTCTTTCTATCTAAACCTCGAGCTAAATCTGTCAAGGTGGGCTTTCCAGCAATAGGAGCCACTTGTTCAACTTCGACTTGGCTTTGGCTGGAACAGAATGTGGCTCAAGGGTTGTAATGCTGTAAGATATTGAACCCTGAATACTGGTATCAACACAGTCTCGGGCTGCTTTCGGGGCGCTTTGAGCAGCTTCGTGCCTCAGGCTGTCGTATGACACAACGGGCATAGTTGCTGCTGAGACAGTGTTTGCACATTTGAGTGTGTGCAGGGGCGTAATGATTCTTTGTATCCCTTCTAGAACGGAACCCCAGGTGAGATAAGGACAACACTATCGCCTGACTTGACGTTAATATGTAGAAACGACTGGACCTCAGATTGATTCACCTCTCACAAACAACATCTCAGATTTCCGGCTGATGGTCTAAATTTCAGTTAGAATCGACTCAGGTCAGTCTCAGAACCCCGCATACCTTGAGTTCCTCATCGTCATCGTCCTCATCCACAGTGTAGATGGTCTCCTCGACTTCTCCCAACACCAGATTGCAGTGACTGTCGTAAGCCTGTCTATGATCAGTATCTCCTTGATCAAAGTAGTCACAGGCCTAACTGACGTGTAGCTTTCCCTTGAGCTCACGGTCTCCTCGAAGCTTGACAAAGACAACCTCGTTGAGAAGGAGTCGAACAAGGTCGAGAGGCTCCGAAACGTGATGAGGCTCTTCGCCTGCGTCAGCCATGGTTATTTGGAATAGTTGTTGACTGTGTTAGGTTCGTCTCAGTGAGTGTGGTGGTGAGCTGGGCAGGGCTGAGCTGGATATGTACCAAGGTTCAGTGGGAAAACGCGAATTGGCACGGTTGGGAAATCCTCGGAGAAATTGCTATGTTATGCAGTAAACCACGACGGCAGCGAATGCACCTATACCATACATTACCCCATGTTTTGATGCACTTAAGCAGTGCGGCTCAGGCCTGGTCCTTCCCGATTTGGGTTACACGGCAGCCAAACGCCCCTCGCGTTGAAAGAGGAGGTGTTCAGTTACATCCGAGGCCTTCCACCTTCATCGTCTTGCTCTTTTATTTCTCTCATGTTTTTGTGTTTTCTGTTTTTCGTGACAACTTCAGTGCCATGCTTTGGCGACAATCCCTCCTAAGAGGGACCCGTCTCGATCATCCATCGACATCTCCACTCGCTTTCGCGCTACGGATCTATGGTTCCTCGCTAATACACCAACGACCCGCTGAGGTGGGTCGAAGACGATGGTTGGCATCAATATCTCCCCCGGTTTCAACTTCGACTTCGACTTTTGCGCAACAGCGAGGTAATTCACTACCAGACGAAAGCTCTACCTACCGTCCCACGCCTTTAGATGTACTGCTCAAAGTTATACGATGTCAAGAGACTGGTCGTGTCCTCCCAGCGTTCCAAACCTGGGTCCAATCGTTGGTCAACGATGATACTGAGGTCGCCAACGCAGCTCTTCAAGAGCTAGCTGGGCTTCCTGTTGCAACATTCTCTGAGATTCTTCGAGCACTTGACCCCGTTGCAAACAAACATCTCGATGTTGCACACGATATCGCCATTTCTCCTGGTGAAATGCAGTTCACAAACGCACACCACCTTGTAGACGAATTCGGCGTGCGGTATCAGCATCGCTTTGTTCTCAACGCCTTGAAGATCATCACTAAAGCCCGTCGTGATGCTGGTCGCAGCCTTGTCCTGTCTGACTACGAAATCCTCATCCGTTGTGCGGGCGCCGCTGGAGACTTGGCAGATGTTATCTTCTTTTTCAGTGCAATTACACGCCATGGCTTGGGACCAAAACGCAGCACGAGAACTTGGAACGAGTTCTTCAAGGCTCGCTTCATGACCGACCCTGTATACTACCAATATCACCGACAGAGAGTCCTTTATAAGCCTCGTGAGGGGTACAAAATATTTTTCAGGACGCCTCTCAACAATGTTTGGCGACTGGAAAGTCTCCGACACAGCCGGAATGCCCTTCGCGCGACCCCCTTTAATCGTCAACGACATCGCTTATGGGCAGACAACATGCTATGGAAACGTAAAAAGACAGGTTTTCAAAGTTACTTCGCACATTGGCGCCGCAGCAAGGATACTGGTGTTCTACTCAATGAGGAACTACTTTGTACCACTCTGATTGCATTCGCTCGCAGTGGCTCGTTCCAACATATACGAGGCATTGTCCTCAAACGAGGATTCGGCATCGGACTGGTAGAAGACAGAAAGACCGGCACCTTCACCGTCGATGGTTTTAAGACGTTTCGTCCGGGCAATCCACGAGCTCCCACTGAGCGTCTGCTGAATGCTATTGTCGAAGCATTTGGGTCTATGATGCGCATTCGGCTGGCATACCAGCTCCTCACCCATGTCTCAATCACCTTCCAAATACCTATTCCACGCGAAACATGGTGTAATCTTCTCAACTGGGCCTATGTTTGCGGAGTTAAATCGAATCAGCGTCAGCGTCGGTTCATGGATTTCTTTCCTCCCTCCTCAAAGGTTACTCCGTCAATGGTTACCGAGATTTGGGACACAATGACTTCAGAACCTCACAATGTCGAGCCTTCGTTCGAAAATTACATCGTTTACATCAATTCGCTTATATTTAAGCATAGGTTCAGTGCGGCATTGGACATGATACGCGATCATGCAGTTCCTCATTACCGTCAGCTTGAGAAACAGCACCTACAGAGCGTGGTTGACGACGTTCTTCAGGAAGTATCAGAGCCCAGCCATAGCCGTCGAACAATCGAAACACAAAAGGAGCACACCTGGTACCAGATCGCAAAATGCCTGGAAAATCTCCTCAGTGCCGCTTCCAAGGACAGTCGCCGGCGGAAGGGCAACTTTGCAACTACTGCAATACCACATATCGTCACAGAATTCAGCGAATTTCTACACGACCAGATACGCTATCGCACCTCCCAAGGCTATGTATGCCTGGAACGCTCAGTAGAGCTGCCACGCTTCAAAT
Source organism: Fusarium oxysporum f. sp. lycopersici 4287 (assembly GCF_000149955.1). Taxonomy (NCBI): domain Eukaryota; kingdom Fungi; phylum Ascomycota; class Sordariomycetes; order Hypocreales; family Nectriaceae; genus Fusarium; species Fusarium oxysporum. The sequence goes on from NC_030992.1 coordinate 2,868,805, forward strand.
GGGCTACAAAGTTACGAACGACACTGCCTCAGTTAAAGGGTGGTGTAGAAACGCAGATGATGGTGGGCAGGGGCGTGATTGAAGAGGCAGAAACCTACGAAGAGCGCAAAGAGAACTGGCCCAGAGACTTTGAGATGAAGATCCTTGAATGGAGGCGGAAACCGCTGCCCAGACCCCGTGCGATGGGGGCTGCGCCCGAGAGGACAGCCGTGGATGCGAGGGAGTGGTGGAAGACTTTAGAAGATGAATTAATGGTGTAGATATAAGGTACCGGTGATAGATCTAGACTATCTAGATGCCATGTATCATAGACTTAGCGTAGCGAGTCAAGAATCGTTTTTCTTCGCTTACTAGGTGGTTCATTCGTCAATCGTAATAGTCAACTTGAAATAAAACAAGAATGGCAAATGATAACAAAATCTGATTCATAACTGTTATATTCTGGTGTCGTCTTGTCGTGGGTATCTAATCCTGCCAAAGTCTCCTGATAATCTCTGTCGGAGACAGCCGTGTCATCCGTGGTATAACTACATACATAAGTTCCAACAAGGTATACAAAAATGACAAACTCTTTTCCTTTGTTTTCTCTGTTCCCATCTTGTTCTGTGGTCCAGTCCATCTTACAGTTGGCTTTGTTACATATCCAAAAACGCAGTACAGAACCAAAGTCATAATAAGGAAATGACAAAGGGAAGTGATAGGTAATTTGATACGGAACCAGCCCGTTGAAATCAAGATGCTGCTTCAGCGAGGACACTCAAAAGGCTCACTGCTGCACCGCCAATGCCAACAGCGCCAAGAGCTTCACCCCATTTCTTTCTTCCTTGAGGGCGATCTTCCCTCCTGGTACTTCTCCTATCGCGATCTCTGTCACGATCCCGCTCACGGTCTCGGTCACGATCACGATCTCTCTCGCGATGGTACCGCTTTCCGCTGTCGTAGTAATAGTCGCCATGTCTATCGCTTCGTGAGTGGCGATCTGCACTATCAGAGTATCTTCGCGAACGTCGCGATGATCTGGTAGGGCTCTGTCGCCGGCGCTCACGATGATGATCATGGTCACGCTCACGATGGCGATCGTCCCTGTATGATCGGGGACTTCGGGCATCAACCTCGTACGGCTCCGGGTCGAAGCGCACGTGGTTTTCATTTTTGTTCTTGAGAATTGGCTTCGGCATTGTGGTGCTCGAAGGAGATGTCGGGTTCTTTGTGGGAGGATTGACGATATACGGATAGCTCTTGGTTCCTTTCTCAGACGACTTATCTTCTTCATCGTCTGAGATATCGGTTTCGTCAAAAACTCCGCTATCATCATCATCTTCTTCCCGGCTGCTCTTCGAATCTCGCCGCTCAGAGTGGTGGTCGTGCTTACGAGGCGGAGGACCACGTCGTGAACGAGCAGCTCGACAGGCAGCACTCTCACGGGCAAACTCGGACACTTGTTCTCGGGTCAAACGGCCCAAAATTGCAACGTAGTCTGGGCGAGCCTCATAGCGCACACCAGCTCGTTCAAGAACCTCGGGGCTAACTAGCTCCCGTCTAATTCTGGTCCACTGGGCATCAGGAGGAATCTCATTACCCCATCGATCAGGAGCAAGTCGAGGAGCGCTGTTCCGTGGACTGCTACCGTAAGATGGGGGCCCGCTATTGATATAATGAGGCATAGGGGGCATGGAGCGTGGAGATGACTCAATGTGGCGTGTAATTGGGGAACTTGACAACTCTGGGACATCTGGCAAACTGTTTGGTAGCATCTGTCTATGTCCGGGAGACAAACTGTACTGGTCGTTGCCCTGGACGTTCAGATTTGCCATTCGCGTGTTGAGGTTATCCATGGCGAGGAGATCCTGGGTCGACACCATTGCCATGGAGTAGTCAGATTCATTGTCGGCATCTCTTGGGGACGACGAAATAGGCTCTCTCGCGGTGTCGCTGTTTGACCTTCCTCGCCCACCAGTGATAATAACGGGTGGATATTTTCTGTACGGACTGCTGTCAAGCTCTTGGGGTGAGGTGGGCTGTGATCTCGCTTCATGCTCCAAGAGACCCCTCACGGTGGGATAGTTACCGCCATACTGGTTCTGAACGGACTCGAGCTCGCGAACGTATGCTCGTAGAACATCCTGACGCTGTGTTAGTCGTAACGATCTACAAGGGAGATTTGATCAACACGTACTTTGTGTTTGCGTAGCACTTGGGGGGAAAACCCTTGATCTTCGAGCTCGATCTTGAATTCGCGCCAGAGACCATCCTCGTCTTCAGTAAAACTGCCCTCGTTGCGGTTTCGAAATAGCTTAGTGGCGATTTCGTCAACCACATCCTTGATTCTCTCAAGTCCCTCTTGGCCTTCGACAACCCTGGTGGGTCTGTTCTCGGCATGCAGCTGAACGGCGTCAAGAAACATCTCGACACTGGTCTTGTCCCCAACCAGTTTATGCTTGATGACCGAGAGTTCTTGATTGCGCTGGCGCTCATCTTCTGGCATGACAGCGCGGCCGTCCCCATACTTATCTAGATGACGCTCAAGTTGGCCGAGGGTGAATTCACAGTCATCGACGAGAGGCTCGAGCTGGCGACCATAGACGGACGAGGACGAGGCTTGGACATTGCTGAGAACTGAATCTTGGTCGGCTGCTTCGATGCGCAGATGTCGTAGGGCTATATGTAGATTTCGAACTGCAGTGGCGACGTCGGTAAATGGAAGACCTGATTGTTTGGCGCGAAGGTAGAGGGTTCGAGCGAATGCATCGAGAGCATCGATGCGTTGGACGGTTGAGCCGCCGCTCATGGCTTGTTGTTTGAGCTCAGACGAGCTTTGATAGTGTTGTTAAGCTAAATGTGTAGTATAGTATAGTATAGTATAATTTTAAGTCGGCGTTGCAGAGGTTAGAAGAGTGGGCGCTCCCGAGTAGTTGTTAGTACCTAGTAAGGAGCAGGCAATCGTATCGTAGAGAGAGCTGTGTTGTTAAAGTGCAAGAGTTGGGTGGATGCCAAGTAAATAAAGGCAGGTAAATATTTTTCAAGGATAAATAAGAAGAGAGCGGCAAGGAAAGTAGAAGGGTTGGGACGGGAAGAAAGGGAAGATTGGATGCTACAGTAGAAGATGGAGGGGATACTTTATCAGGTTATGGATCCATGAAATGGAAGCCCAGTCCAGATAAAGGTTGGGGAGAGAGGTACAAAGACGTAGTATCCTTTTGGCTGGGGCAGGCACGCGGAAGAGGCGTAGGAGCAGAGAGAGGAACAACCATCACTTGATGGAAGGGTAGGGAATGTGTGTGGGTGTGTAAAATTCGGGCTTAGACAACCGTAATTGTACAGTGACTGTACAAGTAAGTGGTGATGTTGATGGTGGGTGACCAGGCTAAGAGCTACTATCGGTAGCGAACCGTCCTCGTGGTTATACGCTCCAAGTTTTTGGTGGATGATTGCATGTTTCTCAGTGTCGCTCAGCATGGTTACTCGTGTGATAATGATCTGACTGGCTCATCCTCGTGCTTTCAACCCATTTCATCTCGTCTCGTTGTTGTCTCCCAGGCAGAGAAACTCCTCAATAATGGAACATCTCATCGTAAGGCCCTGTAACAGCACTACTTCCGGGGAGCAGTGGGGAAATGTCCCCCCCCCGTTCTTTGTCCTGGGTCTAGTGACGTAGGTAGCCGCTGTCTACGCTAACAGCCTTACATCATCGCTTGTGCATTTGCAAGGCTGGTCTCTGGAGATCTCTGTCGCTGCAGGGTTCGCGACTGGAATTTGATGCTGAAATTAGATCGCCAGCTGTATCTATGGCCACCCTCTCGAGTGTACCTTCGTTTCAGTTTGATTTCTGACACTCAAGTAATTGGCTCCGTCTTTTTTTACGAGAGAAAACCGTTTTCCGGCGTATTTTGCCTCTTGGATCTTGTACTGCGCCACCCGCTCGGCAACAGGGCGCAACGTGGGGCATTCTCGTAGACCTAATTTAGCGGCATCAAGAAACTCTCCAGGACGAAATGACGAACTGCTCATCCAGGGACGAACACAAACGGTCGCAGGGTCCCTTGACTTTACCCGGAGAGGGACATGCCACTACCTCATGTACAAGAGGTGATCAAGTGTTTCAGCTTGCTCGACTCCTGTCTATCATTTCATCACCAATTTCCTTAATTAAACATGTACCTCCGGCCTCAAGGATCATGGCTTGCTTTTCTCACCCAGTCCCTTGCTGTTGGGAATAATGGATACATCATCGGTAAAGGCCGACATCATCATCAGTCACGTCTTCGTACTCGGCCTCGGCCTCTTGGCTTATTACTACGTTGTAGCTGCTTGGAGTCTCTAGTCTCTCGGCTTTCTCCATTTGTCATCCGTTTTCCTTCTAGAACATGACTAAGTTTCGCAATGCGCTCCTCATTCGCCTCTAGTTTATATCCTCCTGAGAACGTCGCTTTTGCTGCAATTCCCCACTATCAATGGATTCTCACATATCATCTCCACCAACCGAATGAACCGAAATCGATCTACAATGCAGGGCTTTCATGCTGTTTAAAAAATTCTTTTTTTTTCCTTACCTCTTTTCTCTAATGCATAAATGTTTGCATGATTTGATTCATGTACCCCACTCCTATTGAACATGTCCTCGGCTACCCGCAGCCTTTCTTTCAAGCCGTGCAAGCCTCTATCTATCATCTGGTAGTTCGGCTCCATGCATTAGCTACACAACCCTTACATGTCGGCAGTGCTTCCGCGATGAGCTTTGGCCCATTTCCAGGCTGTGCTCGTAAAGTCAAGACCAACACTGGTAGACTGGTACTGTGCTTGGGTAAAAAAACAGGCAACCATTTGAGAGAGTCTCTGACGCTGATCAATAGGTAGTCATACTTCCGAGGCTTTGATATCCGAATGTACTGTACTTTCGGGTCTCCATGATACGCGGTGACTCACTCCCGTAAGAGATCAGCACGTCGTGTCCCAAAGAGCCAATGGATGATGAACCACCACGCTGGCTGCACGTAACCGCAGCGCAGGGCTTAACGAAAGGCCGATTCCCTCTAAATCCATACTTGCTCAGTCCTTACACTACATGTTCAGGTTCCACAACAGTTCATAGGTACCCTGTGGTTCGTCGCAATATCCCGACGTCTCTGAAACATTCGCGACTAGCAACAGAATTATGCGCTTGCCTTTTCTCAAGCGAGTAGTTATTGCATTGCATGTCACGCAGTAAACAAGTTCCGTCGAGCTTGGTTGCACGTTTCTGTCCGTGACGCCGAGATTAAACCATCCATTCTTTTGATATGCCTGTCTCTATCTCTCTGCAACTGCATCGGTAGATGAGATGCCATATGCAGCCACCGAACCCTGCTATGTTGACCTCACAATATCGCTGTAAACAAACATCTTTGTCTGATAACCCAAAATCTCATCAACATGTGATCCTAATTAACCCATCAACACCCCCCTCATGGCTCCAACGTGCGCCGCGGGTAGCCGATCTCCTTAGCTTTAAGCTCTGCCCCGCGTCTCTTTATGCTTCACCACGGTTCCTGGGCGTAGGCTCGCCTATGTTCCTCCAATAGACTCTTCGAACCTGGAACCCCTCCGCCATAAGCCAAGCCCTAGGACTAGCTCCGTTGGTGTCAGAATGAACACTGCGACTTTCAGCCGCATACCATGTGGTGTCGCAGACCGGGAACGTGCTTCCAGGTGAGAGCCTCCGTAGCGCATTCTTCTGGTTGCCTTCTTCGAAAACCTTCTTTTCTCCATGGCTTTAGATTGCTAGCTTCTCAAGTGAGTATGCCTCCACCTTGCGGCTGATCAGCTGCCCTGTCTCTCGGGTGCTTCGCTGCACCACTTCGCCGCCCGACACAACCTTGCTCTTGGTTGGCAGTTGCTTCGTCTTGAGGCCTAACGGGAGCATTCGAGATTCCTGGCCCTCCAACTTCATGGGGACCGGGTTGTTTGTGTTCCACGGTTGTCGGCCGGCGCCGCTCTTCTGAGATGCAAGGCCGAACCGGACTGCCTCGCCAACGATGCCATTGAGGTACACAGCCTCCTCCAGACCTTCGAGAGCCGCAGTCACCTCAAGCTTGAGGGCTGTCAACAGATCGCCTGTCTCAGACTTATCGCTTGAGATGGCATCGTTCAACAACCATCCTCCAGCGCCGACGGCATCAATACACCGACCGAGAAGGTCCGAGATCAAAGTGATCACACCGTCCGGGGGCGGGTCGTTACCCTCGGAGTCAAAGCTGGTTGGGTCGATGTACAGCGATGTCCACGCACCTCGGACAAGTTCCACTCGTAGGGTGTAGATTAGCGACAAGATCTCATCCGTTTTGAGCGTAGCTCGGATGGCCTTGACCGTGGTAATAGCTGGGAGCCGCCATAGCTTAGCGAAAGCTAAGGTGAGTCCCCGCGAACGGCTGCTGCTATCATCTCCAAGGTAGTACTCCGTGATCGCAATGTCTCGCTCAAGATCGTCAAGGTCTATCTCGTAGTTTTCAGCCCCGTCATGTGCCTCGTCTTTCAAAAGCTTGTTGTTAGCTGGCTTCTTGGGATCAGGAATGAGGTCAAGATTGAGCATCAAAGCTCGGATAGCCAGAAGTAACTCTAGTTCGCCAAGTTGAGTCGCTTGAAGGTAATTCAGCACCAACGTCATGGATGGGTCGGCATCGGTCAAGCTTGTCAGAAGGTCCTCAACAATGGTTTTGCTGTCGAGAGCTTCCACATCCAATTCTTCTCTGAATGCAGCCTTCAAGTTTGAGAGGGTCAGGTGCCCAGCAACAACCAGGTAGGATGTGACGTTCGTGTCGGGCAGAATGAGCTGCAGCTTAGGTCGTGATTCCGGTGCCTCGCTTGTAGAGATGGAAAATGCTCGCCCAATCGCGTAGAGTACCCAGCGTCGATCCACAACAGCGTATGAGTTGCCTCCTGTGTGCCACTCCCATTCAGGGAGTTCCTGGGCTTCCTTCTCCTTCGCATCAGTGCTCTCGCTCGTTGATCGAAGGCCCACGCGAAATCGCTTCCGTAGGAGACCTTCCCACTCACCAAGGTCACCCTTTGTAAGATGCCCATCTGCAACTTCAAGCTCGTTGCGAAGCTTATTCATATACTGCTCGGTCATCGAACCAGGGACATATTTAGAGAAGTCTGCCGATAGCTTGTCTGTCTTGGCCTTCTTCGCTGGGATTTCAGTGGCAGTTCCACGACCAATAGAGTCAATCAGAAGACCCTGTTTCCGTCGCTTGCCGTGGCTCTTTGGGGGCTCAATCTGGATTGAGACCAGGACGTTGTCAACCAGGGCGACAGCCAGCTCCTGACTTCGCAGGTAGCTAATCAACTGGCACGACTGGGGCATCTCATCCTCCTCAAGTACCTCGGAGAGATCGAGGGGTGCATTTGCATGTATGGATCTATACTGGTGGTTGTAGAGACTGATTGACTCGAGTGAGCATGACAGAACAAATGGTCGAGACAAACGAGAGAAAGAAACTGCGTTCTCCATATGCACCACAGACTTTAGCTTCGGGACAGGAGTGGTAAGGTCGTAGATATTGAGAGCGCCTTGTTGTAGCTGCATGAGCAGAGCTGCCTGCACATCAATTTGGTAGGTAGATTTATCAGTGCCACGAGGTGAAGGAGTACCGATAGGAGCGATCTCGAGAGGTGACAGCTTCTGAATATCAGAGGTTGTTGAAGTGCCTGCGGCGACAGCGAGAACAACCAAGTGACGGCTCTCCTGGCTCTGGCTCAAAGTCTTGGATACGAACGCAACCAGCTCTGGCTCAGAAGCAGGTGTTTTAGGGAGCGCACTGAAAATCTCAGGCTTATCCTTAAAGATCCCTTCGCTGAACTCGGCGAGCGTGCCCGACGTAACGTAGTCCACCTCGAAACTTTCGATCTGGGTAGCGATAGCATCCTGCAATGCGGACTTCGAGGGCGAGGTCCACTGGATCGCAAGGGTTTCGGAGGAAAGTGAAATGAATTCTCCGTTCTCGCAGACTGCAATCATATCGCCAGTACTAGAGGTCTCCGACACACTGGAAGAGCATGTCAAGTATCGAACAGCTGAAGTCTTGAGGACGGGGGAGGCGGTCGTTGTGGAGGTAGTCTTCCCATCCTGGTGGACAACATCCCTAAACAAAGTGATCTTTTGGCCTCTAGAATCGCGAGTAGATATATATGTGTATCGAGAAACGTCGTTGGATCCAGCTCGTCGAATTCTGACGGAGTAAGGAGCGCAGGTAAAAGATTCTTGAGGAGGGATAGGATAAGAAGTGATCAATCTCGAAGCCGGAATCTATGTTAAGTCAGCAACAGCCTACCCAAAGTCTGGTGATAAAACATACGTCATAGATGCTAATAGTTTCTCCATCTACACCAACGACCAGTTCTGTCCTCTTTCTCTTCTTCTGACCATCGCGCAAACCATAGACCTCCCGCGCAACGATGCGGCCTTCAGTATGATCCAAGGGTCGGGGGAGGGTCGCCAGCACAAATGGCTTGTGTATTCTATACTCAGAAGCCATGGCGACTACGGCACTGCAATGGTGAGTTATACCGTGGGCTGAAAGAGATACAATTCGTTGTATCTAGACTTTCGACCTGCACTTTTTTCTTTGGCGATCGACAGGTGAAGCTTCACAAAAAAAAAAGTTGGAGCGGGCCGAAACAAATTCCGTTGGTGGGGCGGGATCAGTGGGTCTCAAACGCCTGCCACTAAAAATGATCCCTGACGTAGAAGGTACGTATCTAGCGCGAATCGACGCGTTCAGTGGTTTCTACCATTTCCATTAACGCGTACCCTGGCTAAGCTCTTTATTCAACTATATCCACGGGCAACGCTTTCAGTTCATTCGCATCAAGCCAAAGGCACGCCTCGCATTGGAATCTTTTCTCTATCACTATAAGACTCCACTAAATCTTTTTTCCTTCTCTTATCCTAAGAATCCATATTGCGGTGTTACATTCGTGAAATGGTGGTTTAACGGCAAGCTTAAAGGTGCTTAGGACATCGAAATCGCCAGCTCCTTGCACGCTGACACCGAAACTCTCGCAGCCTTTGACGCATCAATGGGATCGGTCTTGGTCGAAAGGATGGCCCAGGAAGGCATGAGGGAACCTGAGGTGAAGAAAGTCCATCCTTTCTTTACTAAAGGTCCTGCTGCCGACGTTGCCAACCCCCCGAACAGCGCAGAACCATCGCCTAAATTTTTGAGCAGCGAAACTCCTCACGAAGACGCTGAGCCCGTGCCAGAAGCTCAAAACGGTAGAAGACGTCGAAAGGCCGACGCGACCCTCCCACATGATGCGCCTGGACCGAAGAGACCACGACGAAAGCGCCAGGGTGATGCAGCTCCAAGCAACTCGAACGCGACTATTGAGCAGAGTCTTGGAATCAAGCTTACGGAGCCCGTCTCTGCCAAACCGGAACCCGAACCGACGAATATCGCACCTATAAAACCCATCGAGACCACTTCGCAATCCAATACTTCCAGCAATACGGATCCCAATGTCAAGGGCAAAGTACTGAAATGGAACCCGAAGACAGGGACATTGGGATCGCCCCCAAAGCTCAAATCGAAGAGCCCTCCGTCTCGCATGGTGTGCGTGAAATATGGACGTGACGATGCCAACCGAAAGGATATGGGGGATAAGATAACCCAGATCCTGGAAGGCAAGATATTGTTCCCACCAACACCACCAAAGAGACGAGGAAGGAAGGTGAAAGAGGACTGTATAACCAAAATCGAGGATATCTCGAGGACTACACACCCATTTTTTACTGGGAAGGCAAAGCAAAACACGAAAACGGAAAGCCAATCTGCTTCCAAAGGGCACTCAGCTTCGGCACGACAGACCGTATTCATGTCCACGCCAATGTCTCCTAAAAAGCCTCGCAATCCATTTATCGTGAACAAGCAACCCCCACGGTTTGGCGTCAAGACTGGCGTTACTAAGGTGCCCGGGGCTATGCAGCCTCTGTGGCCAGCGAAGGGAATGGCTCATGTTCGTGGTTTTGACCTCGAACTTGATTCTACATTATTATCATCCGAGGAGCATATGGATAAAAAGTCCAAAGGTTCTACTGTCACAATCACCCCCGACGAGTCAGTGCTGGACAGGTTCTGTGCCAATATGGATATTGCTGCTATCCGAGAATCACTGCCTAGGAATCACGATAGTTTTGAACCCGCGCCTAAGGAACTACGAACCCCTAACCGGCACTTTGAAAGTGGACGAAAACTTCAAAAACGTGTCCGGTCAGAACTCAGAACCCTACGGCTGGCGAGCACCGCTGATAATGATGATGTGATGATGGGCGACACATCCGAGGTCTCTGCAAGAAGAACACACCCCGCAGTCAACCGGTTATACGAAATGCTTGAGACTAGCCTTTCTGCATATGATAGATCAACGTGTGAGTCACTGGCCTGGACGCAGAAGTACGCTCCAACTGCAGCATCAGAGATCCTCCAGGCTGGAAAAGAGGCCCTCCTACTGAGGGACTGGTTACAAACACTGAAAGTTCAGTCTGTAACTACAACAACCGATTATGCAGCAACCAAAGGAAAGCCGAAAACAAAAGCAGCACCGAAAAAGAAGAGAAAGAAGGATGAGCTGGATGATTTTATTGTCAATAGCGAAGAGGAAGCAAACGAGATGGATGAGATCTCTGAAAACGAGCACGATTGGGCACCTGCCGGCTCAGGATTGCTGAAGACAGTCGTTCGAAATGGCGACTCCGCAAAGGAGCAGGGAAGACTGACGAATGCCGTGGTTATCAGTGGTCCTCATGGGAGTGGCAAGTCGGCGACGATTTACGCAATAGCCAAAGAATTGGGATTCGAAATTTTCGAAATCAACTCTGCAAGTAGACGAAATGGCAAGGATATCTTGGAGAAGGTTGGCGACATGACACGAAATCACCTTGTTCAGCAACACCGCGCAGATCCCGGTTCTGGAACCACGGAGGAAGATGAGATTTCTCGGGATTTGAAGTCAGGGAAGCAAGGCATGATGACTGCTTTTTTCCAAAAGTCAAGAGTCTCCAAACCACCAGCCAAGAAACCCGCCGAGGAGAAGTTGCCCGAAACAACAAAAGCCAGCTCGGCTAAGAGCCAGAAGCAGTCATTAATTCTGCTGGAAGAAGTTGACGTCTTATACGAGGAAGACAAGCAATTTTGGGCAACACTGATGGGAATGATGGCACAATCGAAACGACCATTCATCATGACCTGTAACGACGAAAGCCTGGTGCCTCTCCAGAGCCTTAACCTCCATGGCATTTTCCGATTCGCACCTCCACCTATGGATCTTGCTGTCGACCTCTGTCTTCTCGCCGCAGCTAACGAAGGGCACATTCTACGACGCACAGCTGTTGAGGCCTTGTACAAGTCTAGAAATAACGACCTCAGGTCCTCGCTAACAGAACTCAACTACTGGTGCCAGATCGGGGTCGGGGATCGCAAGGGAGGATTCGATTGGTTCTGCCTGCGATGGCCCAAAGGGACCGACCTAGACGAAAACGGCGATGTAGTACGAGTGCTGAGTGAGGACACTTATTGCAAGGGCATGGGCTGGATTGGTCGTGACCTGATCGCTACCTGCCCTGATCCATTGGAGTCAGAAGAGGAGGCAATGAAACAGGCGTGGGACTCCTGGGCATTAGACATGGGCGAGTGGGACACTACACTGGATTTGCCGTCATGGGCCGATGGTGTCTCTCAACATATATCGCAACGAAGCCAGAGGCTCGAGGCACTTGCGGCCTTTGATGAGTTCTGCACCTCAATGAGCGACGCAGATCTCTTGACAAGCGGCACTTTGGGGATCAGATTTCAGGAGATGATCGATCCGGAACTGCCTGAAATACCAATCAAGATGCGAGACGATTTCATCATCGGAAGTCGTCTTCTTGAGGCAGACCCCAAGGTGATGCCGTCCTCACCCAGTGTCAACCTCTCCTTATCTCTCAGGTCCCTAGCGAGGCAAAGCCTTATGCATGCTTCACCCACACTCAATACTCCCAAGACTCTCCTCGAACCACTCACAGAGAAGCGAGTGGTTGAGTCCCTTGACCACTCATTTGAGCCTCAAACCGCGCCGCTGAGCCGCATGGACCTTGCGTATGCATTCGATCCTATTGCCATAAATGAGAAGATATCAGCGGCCAGTTATCTTGACCCATCAGTGTTTGACAGGACCACAAAACTCATCGTCCTAGACGTGGCGCCATGGGTACGCGGGATCGTGGAGTTTGACAACACGCTGATGCAAGAGCGGCTTAAGTTGAGTAACCTCCTAAGCGAGGGGGGCAAGCGGAAGAGGATGCGCACGACACGCAGTGCATATTCAGCTATGGAAGGGGGCGAGAGGAGGAATACACGTCGTGAGAGGTACTTTGGAGACACACTCAACACGGTCTTTGTGAGACGTACCGCCGGCAAGGGCTGGCAGGATGCTGTGGAGAGAACAGCGCCAAGGGAGACAACATGGAGTCTACCCAACAGTTCACCGCCGTCCTCGCCAGCATCAAGCATTTAACGAGGGCAGAACTCTGAGTGGGTTATGCCGTATATTCTAAACGCGAATTGACTTGGAAGGATCATGAATGATACATACGCATATAGGTCGGCAAGCTTGGTTTTTGGGGAGTCTCCTATGCGGGATTGCATAGCACAGTCTCAGAATTACGCATATTATAGAACATATTTTGAAAATATATATTTATAAACCAGTCCCATGTGTATCTGAACGCCGTATCATTGTCTCATGTAGCATATAAGTCGTAAGAATTGTCAAATAAACACTCAACCAACTCCGTTGCAGTACAATGCAATTCCATCCAAACCACCCAATAGACATAAATGACAGCAGAATAAATAAATATATGAAAACTCATTCCATTGTCAGGCTATGTCACCACTCGGGGTGCATAGGAGCAGGCTGAACGACGGTCCTCCTCCGCTCAGCATAGACTGGCTGGGCCTGAACATAGTGATCATCAGCAGGATATGGCAATCGCTCAGCAGGATATGGCAATCGCTCAGCAGGCTGCCTCAGCCTCTCATACTCAGGCCGTGGCATACGCTCAAAGTTCTGAGGTCGCCTGCGATCAACTTCTTCGTAGTAGACAGCATCGCCACGACGTCGAGTTGTTCGCTCGACCACACGCTCGCCATTTTCAAGTGAGCGCCGACGACGGTGATGAGTGCGGTCTGAGCGGTGATGCTTGGAAGAATGCTCCCAGTCTTCATGATCACCGTACAGAACACCCTTGGGCCAGACCTTATGGGCTACAACAGCAGCGACACCAATACCAGCTAGAAGGCCAGCCGTAGTCTTGAAGAGCCCATGGTGATGATGGTTGTCGCTGCGCTTGGAGCGACGGGATGGTGAGCGTGAGCTTGATCGAGACGAGAGTCTTCCTCGTGATTTAGAGCGCGATACCATGCGAGATGAAGGTCTCCCACGAGGTGCTTGTGATCGACCACGAGAGGGTGAAGGGGTACGGCTCCTGGACAATGGCGATCGGATGGGAGATGGGCTTGGCATTCTATCATGGACAGAACTGCGACGTTCAAAGGATCCAGAGCGAGGAGAGTTCTGCATGATGGGCCAAGACTCGCTAGTGCTAGTGTCGGTAGTGATCTGTATCTGTATGTATCCGTATGCGTATGTATGTACGTCTCACTTGGTTGAAGTTTCAAGTGTTATATAAGTCTCGGTAAGGGCACCACTCCAACGGTAGATTTGTGCCCGATTGGGTTTTATTTGTTGTTACTTGGTGATCTGAAGCAAATTTTCTGTTGGACAAGGACCAGCGTTCTAACGTTAGAGAGTCAGAGTCAGCCCTCAGTCGCGCCAGATGGGGTTTCTGTAAGGATAGTACCTGAAGCAGGACCCACGACTCAACAAGAAACTAACTGAAATTTGTCTTCTAAGCACTTGGAAGACTCTGGTATTTTTTACTGTGCTTCTGGTGCTTATAAAGACCTAACAGGGATGTCCTTGTTGAAGAGGACTAGGTAGGTTATGACGTACAAGAAGGCGGAAACACGATGGGGCTATCACGATGGAGGAATTGACAATTGCTCTTGGGGGGATGGAGATCATCCGAGGGAGACACTGTCGATTTATGAGTGAAATACCCCAGACCGATAAGTTACAGGTCAGTGGCTTAGACGATATGTCGATCTCTTGAGGGATAAACATGCGGGGAGATATTGATGAATGAATAAATGAATTGATACGAGAGAATCAATCAGGTCCAGACCAAGAGTATAAGCCTCTTGAGCAATATAACACGCATGTAGCTTTTCCATCTGCCGTCTCTCAACGAGGCGAAGCAGGATTTGAGGATTTGATCCTATTAGTCCCCCCAAATACGATATAGTCTTCACTGCATCTGCATCGTAAACACCCCCTGTTTATGCACACGACGTCACACTACAAGTGGTCCCCCAATGCCGCGGATCCCGACCACTCACCCACGCCTCTGTGACATTCATCCAGTCTTGTCATTTGCTGGCTGATAATTAACTGGGCGATATTTTATTCGTGAGACTGAGACTGAGCGGTAAAGTGCAGATTTTTGATGAGTTGGCAATATCTCTCTCGTCTTACTCAAGCATATTCATGTCTTATCAATTTGCACTTTGGGTGAGATGTCTTTGTGAGGCTGCACCTGCAGGGCTAACATAAAACATTAACACGGGTTCCTACATAAGGCGTTCGAATGTGCAAGTGTCGCCCGGTTGCTTTGTCTCTCATATGTTGTTAGAGATAGAGCGTGCTCTTAACTGTGTTCAATGTGCGGATTGCCCTGCAATATCATGGCCAACTCTCACCTGAGACGAGTCGAAGAAGTGAAGCATTTAATGCATTGCCCGGTATCAGCATCGAGATTGTTATTGGAGTCGGGCAAAAGCTTCCTGGTGTGTTTCGAATATCGATATAGCCCACGTTAAGGACTTTGATTGTATCAGCATCCGCCTTATGGGCTTATAGGGCGTCTTCATATTGAATCTTTGACAGACACATCCTTGTCACCTTACGAGAATCTCCTCATTCGAGAACATAGACGTTTTGACTGCCTAAACATACACGTGGTGACTTCATTGGCAGATTTGAGGCGAAGCTCCTGTGCATATTGGCCCTCAGCGAAGCAGCGATATGGATGAGCACCACATCAACGGGCATGATAAAGATATTCTTTATGAGCTTAATACTCATATTCTCACTATAACGGGCCGACTTCATTCCTCGATGTTTTTACATGAGGTCGTTCAAATGCACCTTAAGCCTTTGCAAGCTCCACACATGTACTTGAAGGGTATAACTCGTTGTGTTTAAACTTGACCATTCAGATGTCTAGCCAGTAAAGTCATAAACAGTCTCTAGTGCCACAAGATTTATCAATTCAAAATACCCTCCATATACAATGGCTAAAATCAGGTCTTGCGGTTCGATAAAGTCTATATTCACCATACCTTTCATCAACGTGAGGATAAGGACTCATGAAACACCTTATCGAACCGGATGAAAAGAATCGAAATGACGATTATATCTTCCCAAACGCACAAGAAACAGTGGGTCAGTACCGAATTACTCTCCTTCCAGGTTGTCGATATGAAAAGTTCTATCCAGACCTCATACAAATCGTACATCGACGATGAGACAATGAACAATAGCATCACTTCTTGCGGACAAACTAGAGAACATGTATATGATGACCCATTCTGAGATTATCTCTATTCCACAAATTGTCATTATCTGGTGTAGGTTTGTGCTGTAATGCCCACTTGGAGTGTGGGCATAAAGTTGTAACCACCACGAATGTTGTGGCAGTCCGTCCACAACCCATCCATCTCATCAATCTTTTACTTTATCCTTCTAAGTATGCGGCCATTAAATGCTTCTTACGAGCCATGAATGGGCTCAGCGGATGAGCAGTCCCGAGCCTTGGTGTTAACTCGGAGAAAACGTCCTCAATAAAGGTTTTAACATGGCGGTTGACTTTAAGTTTCTGTTGTCACGACAGGATTTTCCTTCGCATATACTCAAGTAGACTGAATTTATTCTTGTTTTCTTTTCATTGTGTTGACTCATTCACTGTCATCATCAAGTTTCGTTGACGGGTAGGTCAGTCCACAACATTACGTATCCCACTTCACCATCGGTCTATGCCAGATGATCTTGGATTCCAGCATACCTCTCTTTCCATGTCCTTCTCTTGTATTAATCCAGCTCGGTTTCACACTGCTGTTAGAAACACAGGTTCAGCCTAGAAGGTTGGCGAGAGAATGGTCTTACCACCAACGCTAGTTACTCGTCAACACCACGCATGATATCAACGGAAACCATTCTGTTGAAGGTTATGTCATTCTCAGATTCTCATGGTACGCAATCCAGCATAGTACATACATACACAAAACCAATTACCGCCAATTCAATACAATATTGTTCCAGTTTGAGTTACTCTGATCACTGTCAGAAGTCTAAAGGTATCAGTTGGCTTGAGTGGTATTGAAGCCAGAGTGGATGGTCTTGCACCATCAGGTTTGATGATGTATCTTCATGTAGACATCGCCTACGGCCTGAACATCATTCAGTCATGAGCCATTCTGGTTGTAAATATGCTTATGTCTCAAATGTTCTCACAGACATAAGAGCAACGAGCCCTGAAATCCCAGCGATGCACGATTCGCCGGATGACCTCTAAGGGTTTCTTTCTTGATGAAAGCTCATGACCCAAGTCGTGATATCCTGGCAATTCACAGATCCACACAGATTTCGCGGATGGATCGTTCTCAGTCTTTTTTGATCTGGAGTTTATAACCGGCGGGTATAAGATGGCTCTTATCGAGGTTTCGAGCTTTCCAGGCCTCAACACAGCCATCATCAACCTTCGTACGCCACTGGGCTTACTCTAGGACAATATGCGCACAGAAGTGTCAATTCGAAGCCGGAGAGAGCTTTGAGACGAATGGAGAAGGCAAGCAGACAACGAAACGCTATAGCATCAGTTGCAGGGTCTGTGAGAGCATGGGTTCATGAAGTGGTAGCGCTGGCTACGGAAGTTCCAATCTTGAATATGCAGTTTGCGGGAACAAGCCCAATGAAATGAGCGGCAGTTTGCCCAATCAGTAAGCCTAAAGGTGGGAGGCCTTGAAATGGACACATGCCAATACTGCGAGTCGTGTACTGCATACACCTCTTGCTCTTGAAACTGACACACGAGACAACAAAGGGAAAATCCGCATCCGCCGCAGCCACGGCTGAGCCCTGTCCAGTACGGTTCGGCTCAACTCAGCTCAGCTCAGCTCAGCCAGTCTCCAACTCCGCTCAAGAATTGACTACAAGAGGCTCAAGCGAATATGAGCCCCGCAAACAAAGCGAAGCAAATGCTGACGCCGCCACAGAACACCGTGGACAAGGGGGCGTGATTTTCAGCGAAAGATCAGATCAGATCAGATGACTCCTACGAACCAAAACAGAACAGAAACATACTTGAGTAGAATACGGACAGAGCAAGGCAAAAGCAAGACAAGCCAATGCGAGGGAGGGGAAAGAATTGGCTCGGGTCATGGCGTCAGTCTCCCCGTCTCGACTAACGCCAGTCGAACGCGCCGCGCGTAAAGTGCTTGCATGGACCGATTGGAGGCCAATGGCTGCTACTGATAGGCCTCTTGTTCCCTCTCCCTCTTGTGGTTTTAGATCCTGGACCCCCTACTCGAACCAGGACCCCTCGGATCTTGTCTTTTCCACTCCTCTATTCCCCTTGGTCGGTTTATCTCCTCTCTTTTGAAGGAAACAAATAACCAGCCAAGATGTTGACTGAAGTTGCCTTTGGACGCTCCTCCTCGCATTAGTTGACCATGTTAGTGCGTCTAATTTGGAGCACGGTGCTTCGGCTATAGGTGAACAAAATATACAACTACCCTCCACATTTTGTTCAACTGTCCGCTCCGCCTTAAACAGAACGTGAGTGTGAAACTCACCTGCGAAATCCAGGATTGAGAGGCGTCATGACGACCAAAGTTCGGTTTAGTAGTTGGCCCGTCCGGATGGGTCAGAAACCCAGATATACAGGGATGTCCTATCATCGTCGCCTACCCTGTGGTTTTAACAGGCGTGCCAACGACAGTCTTTCATCATGACCATTCGAACTGAGACCACCGTATATTTTTAAGCCGTACAACCATTGTAACTCGTCAGTTTCTTGCCTTACGAATTCTACAGACACTGTTGTGAGGCACGCAGCGGTGAAGAAAGTCCTGGAAAGTCGAGTCTCTTGACCAAAGTTTCAGGTCAGCCTGGATCATGCTAGGGATACCAACCAAGATAATAGAGATGAACACCACCATGCCCCTTCTGCGATGATGATGCCACCATCTGGCTAGGTGGTACCGAAACTCAACGTCGACACAGAGGGTATCAGCTATACATACTATGTATAGGTGCCCAATTGTTGAAAGGCGCGCAACAACTCCTACGAAACGGTCGCTGGTGCCGTCGACGATTGAGGCTGAGCTCTCGCCCAAACTATGATATGTCGTGGCATGGCCTGGACTGCTCCGAAAGTCCAATGATGAGCAACTTGGAGTAAAGATCACCGTCGGGCTTCACCTTACGCCACGGCCAAAGTGATGTTGCCGGCTTACCCTTTGTTGCAGAGATACCAATTGATCATCGCTTGAGGGCTGAGAGGAACAGCGCCAAGATGGTGAGGAGAAAGCATGTGTCCCAGCCGAATAAGAGTCATGTTGAACCAACAAGAGGTCAAAGTTAATCAATAGCGAAGCAGGGGATGGCAGACCCCTGACAACCTCATCTCTACAAAAGCCCTCGTCGAAGTTGTACGTAGACTGTAGGTCGTACATACAGTAGGGACAGTAATTAGTGATGGGGGATGTAAGCGTGGGATTTCAAACGGGTCTGGGCATCCCTGCATCATAAATTCCTCACACTGGAATCAAATAATTAGAACCGTACATGTTGAGGGGCGTGGAGTGATAAGGAGAACGTCGGAACAACAGGCTTTGAGGAACCAAGTGAGTGGCTTGCTAATGAAGGCAAATCTGTAATAAGTTAGTGGATACGATTTGTCTCTCCACGCCGAACGCAAAAGTTGCACTGCGGAGCATGATGCTGGAGTGGCCTTTGCTCATGGCGAACCAGGGCCAACTGAGACCTTGTTATTGTGGATTGTGAGCCACCTGATTCATGGATAGAGCTGCAGAGCATCATCTTTCGTCAGGATGTTGACTTTATAGCTCCATGTAGGGGAGGTGTCGGAAACCTTCAGTGCCGCCTTGTCTGTTAATTCAAGGCAAGTACTCTGTATCTGGACCAGTATTTGCCGAGCCGACCTCAAGGTTGCGCTGTAAGATGTGCTCTTGCACATAATGCTGTTGCAATTTTCCTCCAGTGGCTTCGATCTGCTAACCGTCTCATTATCATCATCTATCAATGTAATGGATCATCGCCGATGTGGTAGGTTGTGATAAAGATGGCGGGATCAGACCAGCCAGACTCCCAGGCCACAAGCGTCTAGCTGATGATTCTCATTTGAGGCCCGGTGGTTGGTTGTGGTGGTAGGCGAGAATTAAGCACATATCACCAAGCCTACGGTACGCATGAAGCTGTATTCGTGAAGTTAGAGAGAAACTGAGCCAATAAGAGCCCAGCGTGAGACTGACACTACCAACCAGGCACGATGAAACGACCTGTCTTTGCGTGATCTCGAAAAAATTGATGATAAGGCACTGGCGAGGTGCGATGCTGGGGTACATCAATATTGCGTATTCAATCTCGGCCTCGTTTGCATTTACGGATCACCGACCGCTACGTGTGTGACCTGCGGGTGTTATCAATTGTCGGGGGCCGACAAGTTGGAATGCCGTATTCGCGGCCATGGTGTGATTCAATGCTGTAGACGTGTGGACGCATGTCCGGATTCATATGCCTAAACAAGTGCTGCGGTTTGAGGCATCTTGTCTCTGAAAATCCTTGGGTTAGGGGTGTCACACAGCGTTGCCATTCATTTCGAATTCGCAGGGATAGGCAGGCTTTTCAATAATGGAAGTGCCAAGATGGCGCCTGGGCCGGCGCTGTCGAGCTAGGAATTCGTAGTTTCAAAGACGTCTCTCACAAAAAGAAAGGCAGTCTTGGATGGCGCTGAACTATGAATATCGACAAACAAGACGGCGCCCCAATCTGATGCTTGACGGTGAGTAGGCGGCCGTGCGGGAATAGGTTGATCGAGTTCAGAAGCTAAAAAGGCGCGGAGGCTGTTGGAGACTCTCAGAGTCAGCCAACAGTGAAGTTCGACCATGATTGGGCGGCAGATGTGTCAGTGTGATTATTTGGCACAGCCCTTTGTCTTTTGTCTCGGAGCATGATCCTTTGTGTTGGTTAGATCACCTTGTGCAGCTCACCAGATGGCAAGCCTTGAATGTACATTTCGGTTACCTCGTCAAGTGCATCGTTAATGATGGCGGAGCACATGAGTCTTTGGCGCATATCAAAATGTGCCTGTCTCCGAAAAGATGCTGGGCTCATCAACTCAAGTTTGGTTACAGTTGGGTAAAGGACCATGCACTCTTCAACCCCACCCCTCCAATACCAGGAGCAGGACTGGAACCGAACATATGTCATCAGGGCCTCTGGTCAACAATGCAGTGTTGAGGGCGGGTGCAGCGGAGGATGGAGCAGCGGCTCAGCCAAAAGTGGCATAATGTCGACACCGGGAGCGAGAGCCGCAGTTGTGTTTTCAGTCAAGCTTCATGGCGAAGCAGAGTCAAGTAATATCACAATGCAGAGTAACAAAGCAAAATGGACCAAGCCCAAGCCAGTTCATGACTCCACTGTATCTGCGATTGTTGGTTGGCAATGCGTCTGCGTTTTGTGTGTTTGCCACAGACGCTGCAAGCTTTCCAAAGGTCGATATGGTCAAAGCGTCTGATTGGTTTCTATGTTCAAAATCAATTCGAGCCTGAAAGTATTTCTTGCGGCTCAGTGATATATCAAGATGAGCGGGATGTATGCGTGTACGGATGAAGATTGAATGGGTTATTCGCATCGTGGCTGCTGATGCAAGTACTCACATCACAGGGAGGTATCTACTGTACTGCACAGTAGTACCTTGGGCTGAGAAATGACGAGACGGGAACTGGGTATCGTCTCCAACACCGTTTGTAATGCCTCCAGTACAGACCATGGTGGGCATGAGATGGTCATGGTGGGTCGTTTTTGATAGTGTTGAGGGGATGAGAATGGCGGCTGACTGGTGCACAAGTGACAAGCGACAGGGCTTCTCAGTCAAGAAACAGCTGCTGCTGCTAGGGATCCAATGGTGGTGAGGTTAGACGGAAGCCAATGACACAAGTGGGAAAGCGCCGGTGTCTTGGTTTTCGATGCCCCGTTCCCTGCCAAGGGGTGCGTTGATCAGAAGAGTTGAGGTACAGTATAATGGTGGATTTACGACTGATGATCTGGGCAAACTCCGAGAGTTTTTTCTTCTTTTCTTCTTCTTCTTTTTTTCTTAACAAATTAGAAAGGTATCGGCCAGAGTAATATCATTGTTAGCTTCTTTCCAATATATAATAGTAAATATTTGTTGATGACTGCCAGACAATAATGCAATGCAAATGGTGCCGGTTTATTCTTGAATCCCGAGGGCCGTCAGGTATTACAATTGTAGATGCTCTAGCCAATCATAGCACTGTCAGGTTGAAAGAAGTACCGTTCCTCCCACTTTCCATTTTCAGGGAAGGTAGTAATAAAGTCTGCTTTCCTTCCTCATCCATCGGTCTTCCATGAAGTCAATGCCGATCCTTAGGTACCTTACCTTACTTAGTAGTGTTGACGCATGCTGAAAAGTCCAATATCAATACGAGAGACACGTCGCAGGCGTCGTTCCTTCTTACACCGATTGCTAAAAATGTTGATGCTGCCTCACATTCTTGGGTGCATTGTGTATCAAATTCTGTTACAACCTCCAGAAGTGATCGACCAAAATTTTCTCTATCGATATCCATCCTAACTCCCTTCTCTGATAGTTGCTTGGCTTGGTGGTCCCGTGTCTTCTTTCCCCCTAGGAAGTTTAAAGACAATGGGGCGACTGCTACTGCACACGAGTACCTTACCTACCATCTAGGCCCTAGGTAGGTATGTACCTGCCTGCCTCCTGCCGACAGAAGATGGACAAACTTGGTAATGTGATCATGGAACGGGCTTGTTCCATGCTTGAATTCATCGTCCTCCAACTAAATGATCTTACATTTTGAAAATCTGACATACATCCGCTTGGTTGTCTGCCTGTCTCTGTCTCATGATATATGTATCCATGACATGGATTGATTCACTCCTTCAAACATCCAACCAATCATCCCTGCGCCGAAGTCCCTGCTGCTACTGTGCGCCAAAGTGAGAAAATTGGAAAGCAAGGGTAATCTCCAAGGTTAGTCTCCCTGTCATAAGTGACTCACTGTGGTTGGCTGGCTTCTGTACCGTACTGATTCGTTCATTTTCTAGATTGATTATCCGCATGTACTCAAGTGGTCATCACAGCACCCACTTCACCATCCTCTTCGCGAGCTTTGCGCCCACGTACATACGAGAAAAGTAGGCTGCGGCGGCATGGTTTTGCTCTTCATACGAGGCGACCGCAGGCACGCGTCGGGATACAACCAACTTTTTGTACCAAGCCCACATGCGTACGTACTCGATTTCGCCAGCTATCGCTGATCAGGTAAGCCGGTCTCGCTACAAATGATTTATGCGTTACAGGTTTGTATGCACTGCACATCTTGTCCGAGCTGTCGGAGATAGCATCTTGAGCTTTCGGCTACTAAGAAAAAAGTAAAGAGAGACGAGACATGTCACTCATTCCCTTGCCACTGGGGCTCTCATTGGCGATGTGTGTATGGGAACTTCCTCTACTGCGAGTAAGTGGCCTGGACTTGCATATATTCACAATTGGGAAGGGCCCGGACCTAGGGTCGAGAATACGATGGTGAACGCCATCATAGTGTTGACGAATGACCTGCATGATGATCCATTGCCAGCCTGGCCGATGTCATATCAAAAGATTCCTCTGAAAACATCAATCGATTTTGCATTCTTTTGACTGGCAAGATTATAAGACAACATCGCAAGAGTCTTGGCCACAACACAAGCAGAAAAATCCTCGGCTCCATCACGAATTACACAACAAGGCTACTTACGTCTATATGCATGTAACCGGTACGCAGTAATCAATCAAGCTACTGAACCGTCTTCTTACATACCTCCTTGTACGAAATTAGACACGCCAATTTTGATTCTCGCAACCCGCTACCAAGGTTTGTCCATGTCGCTTTGGCGCCTGTTGGGCACGCCAGTTGTTTTTGGCCAAGCAAGGTTGCAGCCAACGGAATGCAGTGACAGGCTTGTGCACAATTGACTTACTTCCTAACGGCAATAAGCCTCTTGCACCACAGGGCCTGGACGACGACTTTTTCTGTCATCTCTGTACATACTGCATTTAGGTCTCGGCAAAATCAGGCGCCCTTCAATGGAAAGGACGATCTAAGAACAGACAGACATGCTTGTAATAAGTTGAAACGCTTTGTCAGAGAGCATCCAAACCGACACCGGACCATGTGTCGATTATTAGTGCTACAAGTTAACTCAACTACTTGGCGCGCGGACGTGCCGGTATTGTCTTGGGCTGGCTGACACAGCTCGAGGTTTGCGAGATGCAGATTCGGTGCCGTCAACAATTAACTGGTCACTTCTGGGTTGCCCCGGTTGAGTTTTTGGATCATCGTCCCTAGTCTCTTTGTTGGAAGTGTGATGACGGGCTGGGCTCCGTTCATGGCGCTGTCCAGCACCTCAAGGCGAGGGTGAAATGCCCGCAACGGCAGGGATTCCCACCGTTCAATGCCAGGTTATCGGATGGGGCCAGACGGTGGCTTCTAACTATGTGCTACTACGTATTTCATTCAATGGTCGATAAGACGGATTCAATATCCTTGTTCCACTTGGAAAGAATTTCAGTCCAGCACTGTAGAAAACGACTCGGCGCCATACCAAGGATCCGGGAGAGCTAATATGCCTGCCGAAGGGACGCTGGCTCAGCAGGCCCACCAACTGCGTCCGTATACAATACAGAGTATTACGAACGCTACACCACCAAAGAACAAGTGCACCCGTAATCCCAATATGCTCATTGCAGTGTCTCAGAAAGTCATGAGGACTCAGGGATGAAGCAAAAAGCTCATATCTAAAGTACGGTGCTCGCGCTCGCATGCTGAGTGACAAAGATGCAGAAAATTACTTTAGCCGTTAATAGTTCGACGAGCGGCACAGATTTGCGGCGCCTCTCAACGAATGGGTGTTGATCCCATTTGGAAGGGAATGGACTTGTCCCTTGTTGTGGGGGTACACGACAGCTTTGTTTGATTCATTGCTATTGCTCTTGCCCTCGGGCTTAAAAGCTGGGACCATTTTCGTTCCTTTCTCAGCCATGCCGTGCCGGAAGTTCTGGTGCGTTTCTTCTCCTGAACCATGACTGAACTTGTCTAGCAATCTAACGATGGTTGCCGCCTCAATATATTAAAAACACGGCTAGCCGACCCCAAACCAACCAAAGCCAAAGGTGATCACTGCACGAGCTGCACAGCATAACACAACATAGCAGTGAATGAGAACAGAGCGGTATCATCAATGAATGGGGCAGGGAACCTGGTGATTATTTACACGCGGCCTACACTCACGCATTCACGTTCCTGAAAAGGTCAAGCAGGGAATAGCAGTGGAGTAAGCGCCGTGGCATGGCTCATGGCTCCTCATGGGTTCAAGCTCATGATTGACGGACAACTCATGAGGCAGGCAGCATTTCAAAGATGGAGTTGCACCACTGTTGCGGGTTGGGTAAGTAAAAATAAGTGAAGGTTGCGACACACCATCTGTTTGGATGGCTCAGGACTTGTCGGACAAGCGAGCATGCAACACAATGAATAAGAGGGAAATGCTGAGTTGAACTCAGGTCGATATGACTGTCCACCACACAAATTATTACAGTACATAGAACAACAGCACTGTAACTTACTGTATCCGTACAGGGCCGATGGATGAGAAGCTTTGTACCAGTCCTAAACCGATGTGTGCCCAATGAACTTTCATTGATGATTCGGAAGACACTCCACTATGGTTGTGTTTGTCGAAACCTCCATCTTTTCATATCAAGGATCTCGCATACGGATACAAGCCCCAGGCTTCATGGGATGGGTTGGAAGGAATCCAACATGTGCATAAAGGTGTGCAGGTCAATCCCACAAGGCTTTCAGGAACGACGCACTCATCAGCCGCCTTTGTTGATGTCCCTCCTGGCTGAGCAGGTTTCGCTACAAGTCTCATTCTCATCATTTCCATTTCCATTCAATCCCCATCTCAATATCAAAACCAATACCGCAAGTATCCCTTGAGCAAGGTCCCGCCGCCGCTTACAAGGCCCCCGTCAGGCCCGCCCACAGCGTCGAGCACGGCACCGACCGGGCGACCCCTAGGGCGTTCCAGGGGCGACTTTGAACGAATTTGATGCTCCATTAACAATTGAGCTGGGGGCTTAGAATGCAGTTGATGAATGGTAGGTTCCAGCACCCAGGACTCCGCTATCTAGCGGACTTGGGTCCAATAGAGCTTGAAGAGGAGTGGAGGAAACTTGAGAGTTTTAGCGGCGAGTGAGGGGCGTGTGGCTTTTGGGCCATGGGGGCGTGTGATAGCCGTAATAATAGCAGCTAACACAAGGCAAAGCACCTCACCTCACCTCACGGATACCGGGGTTGTCGCTGGGTGCGGTGTCAGCTGGAGAGCGCCACGATGGCCCTGGTCTAGTCCGTAGTAGCAGGTCTAGCAGAGGCTCGCGACATGGCCGACACAGGATTGTCATGTCGGTGGTACCGGGCTTTGTATGGGTTTGTCTGAGAACCAACAAGTATAGCCATACATGCCCGGCTAGTACCACAGGACACGGAGCGCAACCTGGCCTAGGGACGGCCGGGCGGGTGTGCGTGTGCAATGTCTTGTCTGAGTCTGAAATCTGAGAATATGAATGAGTGAAAGAGTGAGTGAGTTAGTGAGTGAGTGAGAGTGAATGACCGAAAGAGTACATACAAATGTACTTACTCTCGGCCAACGGAACGGCAGCCCATGACCCCATTGAGTCTGAGTCTGATCCAGGGCATCACCTCCAAGGATGGTACTTCTAAACCTTAGTCGGTCCAGTGGTGAGATCAAGTACTTTAATGGGGCTATCAGTGGGAGAGCAGGGGCTCCACCTTACTGGGACTGCCCTGGGCTGGCTGGGTCTGGGTTTGAACTGGGGACGGACACCCCTACTTTCTACTCCCTACGCTAGGTACAGTAGGTACTCTACGCTAAGTGCGCTATACTATACTGGGCTGCGTCTAGGAGAGAGAACCACACTTGCTTGACGAACGACGAGACTACCAAGTCTAATCCAAGTGAATGGAAGTTAACTACCTTACAGGACTGTCTGTACATACACGCACACAACCACCAGCCATGGACTGACTGAGCCCATTCCGTTGTTGCTTCTTTTTCTTCTTTCCTTTTCCTGTTCCTGTTCCTATTTCCTCTCTCTTCTTTTCCTTCCTAGCTACCTACCTATCCAAACTTCCCAACCTGGGAGTCCTCCTCCAAGACCATACTCAACCTCAACATCCATCTTCAAAGCGAATACAACTGCTCTCCAGCCGCAGCAAGCTTATACTAGCTATCTTTCTAGTAGCTTTGTCCTCGCCGTCCGATCTCATAAACGAACAATCACTCTGCCATCCAGGAAACGAACGATCTCCGCCGAATTTCTTCGCTTTGAGCCGGTCTACTGCGAGTACACTGCCAGTCTGTGCCAGTCGAACATGGCACTGGCCCTCCTAGAGTATCTATAGACCACATTATTCTCGACACACTCATTCACCGATTTTATCTCCGGGCTCTCAATATAAAACGAATGAAAGCTTCGGCGGGGCAAAGTCAATTGTTCTTTTGCCGGCACAATAGGTCAACACGCAGTGACGCAGTGGGGCTTGCTTTGGGAGAGTGAAGCTTTCACAACATACCCAACCCCGGGTTAACCTCGAATTTGGCGATTGCGCCTATTGCCTCGCCCAACAGCAAGCAGGCGAAACGCATAGGTCTCCATGTCGGCTGGTACATTGCTTGGGACCTTGAACTTTCCTCCTTCACCTCCCCACGGCTCAGGCAGCCGGGAACCTAGCTTTCCTTCAAGTATACAACTGCCAAAGCTGCACTCTCGATTCGATAACACTCCGTCATCGCGAAACGGGCTTAGGACTCCCCCGACTGACGAAATGAGTACTGTCTTTCAGCCCCAGCTGGCTTCATGGGAGAATCACGCTATTCACAACTATCCTGCTGCAGCGCCTCAAACTGCCCGACCTGCAGCTCCTGTAACCGATGCGAGAGCACCTCAATACTACAGATATTCCACACAGCAACAAGACCACCAGCAGCAGCAGCAGCAACAACCGCAACCACAAACCACATATAGCCATTACTACCAACATGAGCAATCGACACAACCTACACAACCTCAGCTTGATTTACATCCCACTTCCCAAGTCTCTCAACAACGAAATGGATCAATCTCAGCAGAGTCGCAGGCCGTGGGGCAGACCGTCAGGCCTTCAACGCCTGCATCGACTGCGTCAGGTAGCAAGGACGAGTCCGAGTCGCTTGTTTATCATAGCCTGCAAATCCCCAAGTGCATCAGTCCTTCAGGTGGAAACCTCGCCGATTTCGCTGCTCAGGTATGCGATCTCAAACACATGTCGTGAAATTCTCAAATTTGCTAACGGGAATAGATGACTTGCTTGTTCTGGTTCGAATCTATTGAGGAACTCAAGCAGGCCGAGTCGATCCGTGTTAGAGGCCCCAATGCCCTCATCCCTCGGTTACCGTCTCTCGCCAAACCCTACGACCAATTTCGGAAGTGGGTGTACAGCGTTTTGTCGACGACACAGGTGACCCAAAATGTCATCCTATTGGCATTGTTATTCATCTACCGATTGAAGATGTCAACTCCTCAAATCAAAGGTCGTGCCGGCAGTGAATATCGATTGTTGACTGTGGCCCTCATGCTCGGGAACAAATGTAAGTGAAGAGTTAACATGGGTGTCAGACATCAACTGACCTTGTCACAGTCTTGGATGATAACACCTACACGAACAAGACCTGGGCCGAAGTGTCATGCTTCAATGTGCAGGAGATCCATGTCATGGAGGTGGAGTTTCTGAGCAACATGCGATACAATTTGGTTGCTACAAAGGAACAATGGGAGGGCTGGTTGGACAAGCTTTCCTGCTTCCACGAGTACTACGAGCGAGCTGTGCGATTGCCAGCATCCCCGATTCATATTCCTTCACCAACAAACAAGTCTCTTCACTCACCTGTCGCTTCACCGACGGGTATGATGCAGCCCACCGCCAATCTCCCTACTCCGGCTGTTACAACGACCAACTACTCACCTACCTCGAGTCACTCTCAGAACTGGTCTGCATACCACTCGAACACCGTCTCTCCATTGGCTACCAAGCCCAACCTGCAGTTCCCTGTCTCACGGAAGCGAAGTCCCGAGGAAGAGATTATGGAACACCCCGCGAAGCGACTTGTTCCTCCTGGACGAGCTCCAGCTGCCGCTATGGTCCAAGCTGTCAACCCACGGTCCAATGGAATCATTGAGCCGGCGAGGCTGCCTGTTCCTCATCTTACTGTCATGACCGGACAACCCCAGATGCAGCCTCAAACCCAGCCTACATTGACACCCTTCAACAACGGCAATGTCAATATCAACGGGTATCCTCAGCCTACACAGCAGGTTGCCCAGCCTGTTCACGTCTCACTTCCTCCATTGCAGACCGGTATGCGAGCCATGTCAACAGTCTACCCATCAGGCCCCGCGGCTATGGTACAGAAGCAATCGCTTCCCGCAACAACGGGTGTCACCATGGCGCAAGCTGGCTTTCCTACTCAGGCACCTGTTAACTTCGGTACACCAAACAAGCAGCACAGTCCTGGACGTCTGGGTCCCTTCAACTCATCGCCTCTAGCTGAGGCATACGGTCCAGCATCGGCTGTTCACACTCCTATGGTGCACACTCCCATTTCTAACTCGCCGAGTGTCTTCCTGCAACAGCGACCTAGTCCGTACAAACCTGTGCGCCATGTTAATACGCTTTTGTGTCCCCCACCTTCGGCCTCACTTGAGCAATACCACCTCGCTGTGCCTGTTCCCCCGACACAGATGCACTATCAGCCACTGGGACGACGAAACGACCTGCGAACTGGCATTGTCCCAGAATTTATGGTCTATAACCGCAGTCACCCGCAGAACCTCCCCCCTCACGGACTCGCTCAGGGACACTACCCGTCTTAGGGATGGCAGGGTTACCCTGCGATCGTTCATGAATCTCACCACACCACACGGCGTAAGCCTCAGCTCTGAGGCCATTTCAACTCGGCATCTGAAGTATAATTCGCATTTTTGTTCACGGATCATTGCATCCTTGTTTTTATGAAGTTAGATTTTTGGGGTCGGATTTGCATCACAGCATCGCATGGCATGGGCGTTTGGAAGGAAAGAAATAGGCCAGGGTTCAACAGTCTCCCGGATAGGACTACATAAGGAAATGGATCAGGACATCAGGGCTTTCGGTCGCATTTGGCTTGGAGTTTGGCTTGTTTTTTTTTAAAGCGATGAATGCTGCGAGGCCATATAGGTTGGCAATGAAGCATGTTTCACGATGTATCGGGCTTCTTAACGGAAAGCTCATCATATCGCAGCGTTCATCCAGCATCGGATTTCTCTGCATGACGTCGGCGTCAACATTGCCTGTATATAAACGGACGCGCAGGACGTCAGTTATGACTCTTAGAATAGATCACAATCAACAGAGGGTTCTGCCAAAAGTGCCAACCCCGTGCTCATACACCACAGTTTGGAATACACCATGAGCACTTTACTCAGGATCATGTTTCTGATGTCGTGGATGTGCCTGGAACCTTCCTGTTCATCGGTGGCATTGTGATGAGACAACATGTGCGCTTATAAGTTCTATGTGACTCGACGGTGTGGGACTATGGTGTGCCCGAGTGTGGTTTTACTCGCTGGCACTTATGCGATTGTTAGGTGCTCCTGTCATGACATACAATTTACACTTTGGCTTTTCTGAAGTGGTTTTGAAAACATGTCATTGGATCAAGCGATAGCCAGCCACTTAACTGCAGCAACATAAACTCTCCGACGATTGAGTCTCGTCTTTTTAAATCTGACTACACCGTATAACCAAACTATGCCGCCGCAGACTTGTTAGGGGCTAGAATATGATTCAGTATATAGGTTTTGCTCTAGGGTATGCACCAAACAGAAGTGGTGAAATCTCGGGAAACCCAGCTTCGGCAGAAGTACATGGAAAACTTTCCAGGAAGCAGTATTGCTGAAACCTTGTCAATTAGAAGGTTTTAATTTGATAATGTAGCCAAGGTCATGTACCTTTGCTGCCTCTGCCTCTGCCTCTGAAATTATAGGTCTTGACCATGGTTCTGTTACACATTTCCAGGGGGTATATCACTGGCAAACAGGGCACGATGCGCTCCCTACAGCAACGCCAAGAAACGGACCAATCATATAACACATCAGCCACTTTTTAAACGCCTTACTTCCCCACCTCTGCCACTTTCCCACAACAACGGCACAGCAACGAGATCCTCCGCTCGCTCCACTTTGTCTCTGCTGACCTTCACTCATCTCTCTCGCCTGAGCCTAAAGCGCAGCAGAGGCATGCAACACATTCGCTTCGATACCCCGAATTAAACCATCGCAGTCGTCGCGTCGCATCGCATCTGTTTCGTTCTTGGTGTTTTCGATCCGACCGGTTTTCTTGTCTCTTCTCTCGTTTTCAAGTTTGGTTCTTTAGCCGCTAGGTCGAAGAAAGGGGGCGCCGACGAGCCAACGGTCAAGGACGAGACATTTGCTACCCGACCAAGCGAAACACTCCCCTTTTTACGCAGTAAAGGGTTGTGATTGCATTCCGATCGAAGTTTGAGCCCCTTGTAGTTGGGGATATCTCCTAATATTCGCCCTCGAACCCCGACGACGATTGAAAGGTTGGGTCAGCGACTAATTATCGCGCCGAGGGGTTTGGACGACTCGACGACATCGATACGACGACATAAACGATCTTCTCGACGACAATCGCTCTGCCACTCGTTATCGCAATATTCGATTCACCGTTCCCCGCACTCTCACTCACTTTTGGATCTACGTAATTCCTGCAACAACAACCGTGCAGTGATCTCTACTCGCCCATCATGTCTGGCTTCGGCGACTTCACCTCGATCTGTGAGACGGCACCTCTGCCACTATGCGCTTCCGTTGGACCTACACTCCAAGCCACCGGCCGTACCGGTATTGAGCCAGAATGCTATGCACGCAATATCGAACTTGCCAACACCATCATTTTCGAAGGCGCTGCGTCGGTGATGCACATTGTTGCGCTCATTATGACCGTCATCATGATTCTCCACGTCCGTAGCAAGTTCACCGCTGTTGGTCGCAAGGAGATTCTCAGCTTCTTCTACCTCTATATGCTTCTCACTGCTATGTCTCTCATTATCGACGCTGGTGTTGCACCTCCGGGAAGCGACCCGTATCCGTACTTTGTGAGTGTGCAGAATGGACTTAGCAGTGCAGTTATCACATGTCTTTTGATCAATGGCTTTGTTGGATTCCAATTGTATGAAGATGGAACACCTCTGTCAGTATGGATGATGCGCATCAGTTCTCTGGCTGCTTTCGCCATCAGCTTCCTCGTTTCTCTCGCAACTTTCAAGAGCTGGGCTGGACTTGGACCTACCAACACCGTTGGACTGTTCGTTGTTCTCTATCTCTTGAATGCCGTCCAGCTTTTCGTGTACGTGGCCATGCAAATTCTGCTTGTGACTAGGACACTGCAGGACCGATGGCCTCTCGGCGATATTGCGTTTGGTATCTTCTTTTTTGTGGCTGGCCAGGTCCTTCTCTACGCTTTCAGCTCGAAGATCTGTATCGCTATCAGCCATTATCTTGACGGCCTGTTCCTCGCGACAGTTTGCAATTTGCTGGGCGTTATGATGGTTTACAAGGTATGTCAAATATGATTCGGAACCTCTGCGGTTAGTTATTAATATTTTAACAGTACTGGGATTCGATCACCAAGGAAGATCTTGAGTTTTCAGTTGGCACAAGGATGAACAACTGGGAGGTCAAGGAGCTGCTGCCAGAGGAAGACCGAAGGGCGACTGTCTTTTCGGAGGATCCCTATGCTCAATCCAGCTCCTATGATCTGCCTTACTCGCCAGGCGTGGCACGATACTCGGCCAAGTACTAAACGCTCTGACCACCAGAACAACTTTGACGCCATTAACGAGACTTCATTTTCTTCTGTTTTGATTCAGCGCGTGGCGCGCAGTTCATGGCGCTCTTGTAAAGCGACACGAAACATTGGGCTGTTTTGCTTTTAGAATCTTTACATTGCGCGGCGTTTTTAATGGACTGTATAGGGGTGACCAGCCTGGATGGCCACAACTGGGGATAACGAGACCCGACGGGCAAATGGAAGGCCTAGGGGAAGCAAGAGACGCTTGTTAATAGGGGGAACCTTGATGGCCAGGATGGACAACGACATGTAGTTGTTGCGAGTTTTGCATATAATCATATAGGTAGTTTATATATTATTGAAGCTATACTTGCAACGTTTTCCATTGATTGAGTTTCGTTTGTATCATGGTGCTTGGACTACAAGATTGCTGGCATGGTCTGATCTGATAGTTGGCGAGATAGGCCTATGATACATAGGCTGAAGCTGAGCGATCCGTGGTATTATACCGAGTTGGGATTGGTGAGAATGAAGTCTCGTGTCGGTAAGAAACTTTCGGATTGATATTCGTAGTAGCTTGGCAGAGCATGTTAGTGGAGAGGTCATGTCACTGGACGAATGGATATCTAATTCCCCACCTCCCATCTCGGCCGTCTCCGAAGCCTATCGGCGATGATAATGAAAACCAGGTTATATCCAGGGACTAACTAAGAGTAATATGTACATAATCAATACTGTGAAGGATGAGATCACAACCAACTAAGGAACATGTGCCGCACACGGGACAGGCAACAATATGTATATGCGATATCGACAAGGAAGTACAACGTAGTATGCATGAATACACAAGAACATTTAGCTTAGTTGATACTCCCGTCTAGATAGGTATTTCTTAACAAACACTATCGTGTCAGCATGGGACGCGGCGCCACAGGATCAAGGGGGCGTGGAGACGATATACTACAGTGCCAAATTCATTGGACGGTATCAGCTGGCGTTGCTGGCTTTTATCTTGTCGCGACAAAGTATTGTGCTGCGAGAACTCTCAATGGATCGAGTGAGGGTGAAGGGTGGCGGGATGGAATTGGAGGGAGCCAAATCGCACGTAATGTAGCCAACCAACCACGACAATTGAGCTCAGGAAACACGACCAGGGCAGCTGCTCGTATATTTGTTATAGAGCTACGGAGTATACTAATGTACGTACTACGCTGGGCTACCGCTACCAAGTTGGCCGCAGGAGAATAAGGAAGCGCACAGCCGAACATTATTACCGTCCCCATATATCCGTTTCGGGCTCGAGACTATGTGTAATTTGGTGCAATGGTATGGACTTAAGATAACTGATTAGTACCAAGGTATAACCTGCGGGTAAATAACAACGACAGGGTCGCGTATGCGTGTTGCTTAGAACGGAGTCTTGTTGAGCTCATCAATCTCGGATCTTCTCAGGGGGAACCACAAAAAAAAACTCTTCGATGAATGCTTTGAACGTTAATGATGAGGCTGACTTGTGATTTCGACTTTCTCTCCTTCCTCGTTCGCTTTAATGCTGGAGTCACCGCGTATAGTTTCCTCGCACGTGATAAGGCACTAGAGCGAAAAAGGCACCGGAAGCAGGGGGTGGCCTGTCGAGTTTTACGTTTTACTCGCTTCGTGCATGGTTCGGTACCGGACGCTGGGTACCTTTTTATAATGGAGAAGTGAAAGCAGAACCAACAAGTGGAGATTGAATGAAAATGCCTAGGACTTATGTAGCAGTGTAATGTAATTGATCAGGCGATGTATGTAGGTCTGTATGTAGCATATGACAGACACGTGCTTGATTGGACATGGGAATTTCCTCGATACCTGCCCAGGTTGGCAAGAAAACGAGAGATCTATGGTCACGTAGTTACTATCACACTTGGTTTCTCAAGTGATGAGGTAGCTTCAATTGCTGTCGAAACTCAATTCTTATTCCTTAGCCTCTAGGTACTTTCTCGGGACAAGCTACGACTAGATACCTGTCCAGCCTCTGTGAGTGGTCGATCGGTGCAAGGGTCCACGAGGATCTAGCGGAAACAAAGCGCGCGAAAGCAGCTGAGACGGGAAATAAGTTAGCAAAGAGGAAAGAAAAGGATCGTACCAACCGACCTAGGGAGAAGAAAAGATACTTCTAGTACCTTTCCTCATAGTTTGGTGCACGTACCTGGCTGCAAAACTACCTGATGTTATGTGAGGTTTGATTTGACACACATGTGCTTTTACGTTTAGTACGGATCCATATACCTCCCAACCTCACGTTGGCAGGTACCTACTACTAACTTGGCCTACTACTACCAGTAGAGCTAATAGCTTTCTGTAATCTGCGTTCACACCTTATTCGTCCTCTCTTCTCATTCGCCCCATTGCGGTAGTTTCGGTTGGTTGTTTGTTAGTACATCCATCCCTCCTAGGTGCCAGCCAGCCCAGGCCAAGTAGGTGAGGTGAGATAGCTCATAGGTACTGTAGCACTTCCCTTTCCAGTCAGTCAGTCAGTCACTCACTGGGCTCTGTCGAGCCAAATAATAATATTAAACTTACCTAACCTTACCTTGACCTAAACTCTCTTTCCTTTCCCTCCTCTTCTGCCTATTACTATTCCCATTTCATTTTCCTCCTACAGTCTGCCTTTCCCTTTATCACTGTACGGTCCTCCACTCCTCCCATTCACTACCTTAACTTGACTGGATTGTCGACTATCTATCTACCCTCCTTCCCACGTCACTGACACTGACACTGACACTGTCACTTACCCGACTTCACTTTACAGTACTTTCCCGCTTGGTGATCGTCTGAGCTTACTTTTATTCGCGAATACTCTTTTTATACTTAATCTATCCGACGCCTTCCTTGTCCACAAGCAATCTTGTCCTTCCTTGTCCTTGCGCACATTATTCTCGCCCCCAATCCCCCAATCGTGGCCTATCTCCCAGAGAAAAACTTTATCATTCATATCACGCCCGTTCCCAGGCACATCGCGTACCACAAACCGTGCAACACAGCTGCACCTCCCCTTTACCCCCAAGAACATCCTAAAACCATTCGATCGCGTCCTTCTATCATCCCCCATTACGTCCTTCTCAGTGAGGTTATACCTTTCTGCAGGGGATAGTGGCCTGCGCTGCGAAACCGTGGGCTCATTTGCGCGACACCGATCTAATTCCGATTGCAGTTCCGACTGAGCTGGGGCGCTGAATGGCATTTGAGAGGAAACCAGCTTCTGTAACCAAAGCCCGCTTCTTTTTCGACAGGCCCATGCTCATTGACAGCGGCCGCGAGAAAAAAGAAAGCAATTCGGCCACTAACGAGCTTTGGGTGACCAGGGGATTTGTCACTTTTATGCTTCATCATTCATGCTAGGCCAGCTCCCTCCCTATTGAACCCACCACTATCATCTTTCCTTAGACCTATACACGCTGGTCGCAACACGCCTCGCTCCATCAGAGTTTCGAGATTTAAATGTAATTTTTTTTAATCTCACGCGCTTTCCGCCAACTCATTTCCTTTTTTCAGCCTATCAACTCAGCTCGACTTTGGGGTGATTTAGTCCGATTGCAACCCGCTTTCAGCACGCGCCCCACGACTCTATTTCAGCCTTTGGGCAATCGGATCAGAGCCACCGATTTACAAATTCCTGCGACCATCTGCACAACACCTAGGTAGTGAAACGCGCTCGCCCGTCTGCGGCTTGCTCATTTCCTTAAGCCAGACGCCGTCACGTGTAACACAGTAGCGAGTTCATGCATCCAATCATCAAAGCTTCTACTGCTCATACTTCATCTCGACTGATATTGGTCCTACCTTGAAGTCTTCTTGTTATTGCAGATCCGTGACAAGCAGTCGCTTGAACCATTGGGCCCACGATGGCCACAGGGGAAGATGTCTGGGACTCTCTCCCAGAGGGGGAGCAAAAGTCTGTCTGGGATGAGACAGAGCGCAATTTCTGGGTTAATCTTCGCAGCAAGAAGGATGCCGAAAACAAAAAGATTGAGAAGGATTTCCAGCTCTCGATTAACGAAGTCAGGTTGAAACTCAGTGACCTTACAGGACAGCGAAGTCAACTGAAAGAATCTCAATCTCGACTAGCCAGGGAACTCGCCAAAGTCGAGGCTGAACTGGCACGCACCACGGATGAGTGTGAGGAGAAGGCCACCCGACTTGAGCGCATTGAGCAGGACTACCGCACGTCACGTCAGAAGAGAACAGAAACGCTCCATGATATTTGGTTCAAGATGCGTCGATTCTTTAGACAAAAGAGAGGAGAGGATCCTGATGCCCCAGACCATCTCGGACCCGAATCAGAAGGCATTGTTCTACCTGAAATGTTGCCAGAGCTATCCTCAGGCTTTAATGGACCGACCCCACGAGTAGAGCCTACTAATGGCACTGCAGTGGTAGCGGACAGACCTGAGGAAGAAGAAGAAGAAGAAGAAGAAGAAGACGAGGATCGTATGGAAGGCGTTGAGCACCACGATAATAGGGGAGCCTCGAGCCTCGTTGATATTGTTGATGCTGATGGCAATGTGATTGGACCCGTGGAACAAATAGAGCCTTGGAACCAATGGGTTGAGGGTATCCAAGAACTGGAGATACGAAGACCCGTCAAGATCCGCCGAGGACGACGGTTCAACACTACACATCTTGCAGGCATTTACGAGCGAACTGAGGCGAAGGGGGTCAAATGGCTCTCTTGTATGATTCAAGCGACGGGGGCGATACAGGCCAAGAGATGCCTGTCTTGCGATAAGAACCAAGGCGCCTTCGACGACTGCATCATTGTCGGCGGGGATCTCTTTCAGAAATGTGGCAACTGTGAATGGAATCGCCAGGGATGCCATGGTTCCTCAGGGGACACAATTGACATACTGGCCTCGAGGGAGAGGGCACAACGGAAGAAGCAGCTGGAGGATGGAGCCCAAGAGACTTCTGCAAACCCTTCCTCAGAAACAGTACATCAGACAGTTGAAGTTCAGCCGAGATCTGAGCAAACAACTCAATCACAACCTCAGCGAGTCGATGAACAGATTTCTGTGCCCTATCGGCCACCTTCACTAAAGCCCGCTCTACAATTCCCTGAGCTACAGCCTGAGAGACAACCGGATAGACAAATTGAAAGACAGCCCGAGCGGCAATACGAACAGCAACCCGAGCAACGGCCTGAACGACCAGTTGAGCCTCAACCTGCGCCACAGACTGAGCGACAAGCAGGATGGACTACTGCACGACAGCCAGAACGGAGCCCTGAACACCAACCCGAGAAAGTTCCAGATCGACCTAATGAACGGTTCCATGATGTGATAGCTGCGAAGGCCCCAGAACGGACTGTCGAGGTAGCACCAATCCAAATCGCTGAACGCCCTCGTGAAATGTCTCACAGACAAGCCTATGGATCCCCCCATGGTCCTCCAAGCCGGCCGACAACGGCTTCTAGGTCAGATTATGCTCCGGAACGAATGATTGACCCTGTGGACTCGCCCTTACCGACACCAATATATCCTCAACCCAGGCCCCTGGAGACACCACGTTCTGTGCTTCCCTCAGGTGTTCTGCGCCGCAGTCCTCATGAAATCCTCCATCCATCAACAGAGCTCGATGGCCTTGCCAGAGACTATCGCGGTTCTGATCCAGCTCACACATCACGAGAGCCTGAGCAAATACACACCCCACAGGAGTATCGCATAGCTGCTGGTTTTACGCCGGCTAATGTAAGAAGTCGACCTCCATCCAGCGAGCGAGGAAGACCAACTCCACCATCTCTGTCCCTGGACCCTTCATCGCAGCCACCTGAATCCCCTCCTGCCCAACCACTGGAAGAGATTACCCGAGAGAACATGGTCCTCAAGAACGACGGAAATGTTTACACCTATCCTGAATGCGTCGCCGGGGTGCCATTGGTCAAGATTAACGAGGAACACCCCTATTGGGAGGCCAACTGGCCTAACGTCAAGACACTCATTGAGCCACAGCTTGCTCGATGGCGTGAGAAACACCAGGCTGCCATTGAAGCAGGTCCCAAGCAGGATAAGGGTGGTTCTTCAAAGTATCAAATTGGCAGACAGGTCAACCGCGGTATCAAAATTCTCGAATTCCACGAGAAGGGCCCAATCAGTCCCTATCAGTTATTGGGTAAAAGATACATCCAGGCCGGTAAAGGCGGCATAACGTCATACGACACGCTATTTCGCCTTTCAGAGACAATATCGGAGCTCGAGAAGTTCAATCTTGACATATCGCCGGTTGACTGGATGCGACAGCGACTTCACGAACTAATTCAAACGCAGGGTCACAACTTCAATCTGCCACGAACAATTCACGATTTCTATCATGACTCCAAGCTCACCAGTCTTCGTTATAAACATGGATTCAAGAACATAGGACGTCCTTCGGGAGCCATGAAGGCGCGCTTGAGTCACGGCAGCCCTAGCAATACACCCAAACCTCTCCAAAAGCGGAAGTCTATGCACTCTGTTCCTACTACGCCCAGGGAGGATTCATTCATCAACCACTCTCCTCTTCCTAACCAGGTACCACCAAGCTATCCAGCACCAGCACCAGCGCCAGCGCCGGTCCCCGCCCCTGGGCCCCAGCCAGCATTCAGCACCCACCTCAACAAGAAGCCGAAATACATGCCGCCTACACATGGAAGCCCCGTACATGACGAATTTCACTTCGAGGCCTGGTCCGACACAGATTCATGCAGCGGAGGCAGCATCACGAAGTACGATTGGCGGCTTGCTGTAGTCAAGACTCGGTTGTATACCAGTCATATCAATGTCACACAGTATTGGACCTGGGTTGGTCAGATACAATGTTTCCAACACCAAGTACTCAAGGATGTGAAACCTGCGAAATGGGGCTTATTTAGGGACGAGATCGATTTCCATGTCAACCTCGCAGAGATTGAGGAGATGGAGTGGAGTATCGAAGCACTTCGTGTTCACATCATTATGAAAAAGGATGCCGGAGAGCTTGCTGCGGATGGCAAGCCTCGAGGCGATGTCATGGCATCTTTTCCACGAGCCCGTACAATGCGTCGCTTCCTGTTCTTCTGTAGAGAGAGGGGTATGAAAATGGCCAAGAGGGAGCCGTAAGTGTAACCCCTGAGAACAATTGTGACAAAGTTGGGAACTGACCTGGATAATAGTGAGCAACTCAATAATCTGTGGGATTCCGTGGTTTCTGAACAATTGCCCGGTCGAGGCGATTCTAATCAACAGTTGGTGGAATAAATTTTGTTGACCGCAAGCGACCGTCTTTGAGGGACAAAGATGGCCCTACTTATTCTACATGTCTCCCTTTTAATCACGATCTGACTTGTTTCAATTTCCTATTGTTTCTAGTATTTTTCTTCACTCATAGAGGATATCACTTCGCACCAAGCCAACACTGGATTTTGTGCGCTCACGGGAGGATTGTTTTTCTTGGCTCGGGGTTAAAAGGATGGAAAAGAGAACTTGATGGGTGGAAAGGAAAAGCCGTTTAGAGAGGAGTTCTCTCATATTACATAGTATACCTTGAGTCGATTAGATTGAACAAATGGTCTCAATTTCCTTTCAATTCTTTCATAGCCACTAGACTAAGTCTCTAGAAGCAAAAGTCTAGACAGGACTGATGTGGTCTTGATACAGGGCTCATCTCCAAGAGAGATCGTATTACTTGTGGCAAATACCATATTCTTCCTGAATCAGACAGACCATACATACTAACTCGGAACAGATTATGACGCATACACATCCTTTTCTACATATTCATCCCTATCGTTTTCTCAATGTTCGCGTTGGTCCTGGTACTATATTTTGTGTCGCTGTAGACGCTGCTGCCTTCACCTCGACACCACCACTGCCCATCATGCGACTCATCAGAGCAGCTCGACACTCCTTCGCCTTATCGTCACGATATTCCAACTGCGTTGCTGGGGGCTCGGATTCTTGGTTTTCTGGATCTTTGTCCTCATCGCCAAATACGTCGTGGAGCTCAGCCGCCGAGCGTGAGGCAGCACTGCTGGCATTGGAGGCATTGCTGATGGCACGGCCGAATAGCTGACGCTTGCGAGGTCTTGGGGCTGGTTGTTCGGTTTCATCGGAGGCGAAGGAGGGGAGATTTGATGTTGTGGTCTCAATGAGTGAGGTAAGTTTTGAGGAGAGGGCCTGGCGCTCTGCGGCTTTAGCGCGAAGACGAGCTTGCTCTGCATTTTCCTGTTGTTTCGCTTGCTGTATATTTTCTTGTGGAGTTGGAGGATTGTCTGTGGTTTCCTCAGTGCGAGAAGTTGTAGTGTTAACTTTGCTTGTGGAATCGGAGCGAGAGCGAGGCAATGTGGTATGTTTGGTGGGTGATGGAGATCTGTTTAGACGTGCTTGAGGAACCTCAGCAAGAGGTGAGTCAAAGTCTTTGTCCTTAGGTAGACTATTCGTTGTTGTTTGGTGAGTGCGTGCTGTGACAAAGTCTGGTGAGATGACCGAGACAGGTTTCGCAGTCATTTTTCGAGAGACCTTCTCAGGCGAATCATGATCAAAGGCCGAGGTATCGACGCCAGCGCCGTGTGGAGGTTTCGTGATATGACTCTTCGTTGACTTGGACACCGGTTCTGAATGAGTGCGCTGCATGGGCTTTTGATGCAATCGTGCTTCAGGGGCGGTTCTAGAGGTTGGTTTAGGTTCAGGCTGAGAGGTTTCCGAGTATTTTTCTTTAATCTCAGGGAATATATAATCGTCGAGAGGGACCTTGAAGCCTGTACGGATACACTCCCAGAACCAATCTGCTGAAACAACAGGAATGCCCCATTTCAGAGCCACGCGCAACTTCTCCTTGCGCATAGAAGTGATGTCCTTGCAAATTAGCACGCTTGTAGTTTTACGAAACTCTCCATCAAACTTGGCTCCTAACTGAACAGTGGCTCTGGCAACTTGATTGAGCTCGATACCTGTAAAAGCAGCACTGCATATGATAAGATCCGAAAACGCCGGTATGGGGAAGAAGGTGAATGGTCGACCGAGAACGTGTTCCCCAGGGTCAAAGTATTGCTTGTTGTGAAGGCACTTTTCGATATAGTATTCTGTCACAACATGGAGGTTATCGTAGGTTTCCTGAGGGTGAGTATTAGGCTGAGATGTCTGAGGAACAATCAGAAACCGGCTGCGAGGTGGCTTTGGAGTTCTTCCCAGAGCGGCCTCATGTAATGATGAGCAAAGAGTGGCCCCGAGGGTGACGAGTGTTTGCTCGAGGACAGAAGTTCTCTGTGCGTTGAATCCATGTATGTAAAAGTAACAGCTCCCAAAAATGCCCTGGTCTTCTTCTGGGACTATAGGAGCTGGTGGCTCAGGCTGAGCTTCTGCACGCTGTCGCTGTTGGACCTGAGCTTGGTTTCCGTCTTCCTTATTTTCCTGAGCGAAGGAATAATCTCTTGATGTTGACCGACCGAGGATATCGCCCCAGATGTTATTACGCTGTGAACTGAGCTTCATGCTGGCAGTCTTCCTGAGCTTCCTAGGGCCCTCCTCAGCGCCACCTGCAATGACAGACTTTGATCGCTTGCTCATTGTACGTTTCAGTTCTCTTGTAACCCATGCGCCCTTCCCTTGCTCCTCGTGAGGTAATGTCGGGTCGAATTTGGCTTCTTCCAAGATCATCCCTCGAGAGATAGATTGTTCAAGCCAGGCGAGGGTGACTGGGTGAATGCCCCATGCTCTGGCTGCAGTATATTTCTTGCCTTCTGGTTTGTTGACGATTAGGTGTGTGCACCGTCTCGTCAAGTCGCCCGTATATAAGCCTCCATTCGATGTGATTTTATTTGCGATTTCGTCCCTCTGGTCGCCAAAGCCAGTCAAACAAATCAGCAGCGAATCTCTTGCTGGCTCTCCTTTTTGTGGCTGGAGTGTAGGATCGATGCCTCGCCTCTCTAGGGGCTTCAGTTGGTGCTTATTCTCGAGCTGTCGATAATTAATCTCTTCGTCGTTCTTCCATATCTCGCTAAGTTCTTCGATCCAGGCGGCATCCATGGCCTTGATATCGGGGCGTTCACGAGCGACATGGCGATATTTGGGTGTGTCGTAGTCACCAACAATAAGATGGGTTACGTCGGGTGTGAGATCGTATTTATGAATACCACCAAGCTCGGCAACTTTGGAAGCGATGCTGGTCTAGGCATTATGGGTCAGTAAACAGGACTCATGATGACTGACGAGTTTGAACGGTACTTACACGATGCTCAGCAGGAATACTTGTACAGCAGACGACGATGCCCTTGAGAGGTTCTGCTGGATCAATTTGTATATCTTCCTCTTCATTCGCGCGAGGTGAGGCCATCTTCAGTCCCTTTTGTCTGGCGGTTGCTGTGGTGTTGCAACTTGGACGTCGGAGCTTGTGATTTTAATTGATATCAATCTTTTTGGGAACGCGACGTGAACTAAAACCGCGTCAAGTGCTTAGACTGGGCCTAGACGTCATGACACAGGCGGGGGCTCTCGCTACCTTGAGATTTGCACTGTAGATATCCACTGCAAGCCGCTGAAACCGGAGCTGAAGGGTATAGAATACAGTGCGGGAACAGCACCACACATCATAGATGGATGACAACTCCATCTCCGCGAGATACTTAAAGGGCAGAATCATCTGAGTTTAACACAAGGATTCACTGTTGATCAGAAAACTCCAACTCAAGTGCTATGCATAGTTCGTAGACTCACGTGCAGAATAACCGTTTCCAGCACTCAAGAACCTTGACTCCATAACTCTACTACTGGCCCAGAGCCGATAATCGAATTTTAGGCTTCTTATGCTCATCATTTACGAAATTCTATAAAGAAAATTAAATAGAGAATTTAAAATATATTAATAAAGAATCTTATTCACGTTAAGAATTCTTTTATCATAAGTGTGATCAGTCAAGGGACCTAAGACATCTCATATCAGATATAAGTGAATTACGGATACCCCCGTAAGGCATCTACAGTCAAGCCCCGCTCATCACCTAAACTTCAACCCCACCATCAGCTAAGATCGCAGCCTTGTCGCGAAGTGAAAGCTCAACCCCTCCATCTACACTTCTTCTTCGTCTCCAACAACAACTTTCCGCCTTCCCTCTCGAACATAACTCAATCGCAGCGGCGCAA
Source organism: Fusarium oxysporum f. sp. lycopersici 4287 (assembly GCF_000149955.1). Classification (NCBI taxonomy): domain Eukaryota; kingdom Fungi; phylum Ascomycota; class Sordariomycetes; order Hypocreales; family Nectriaceae; genus Fusarium; species Fusarium oxysporum. The sequence continues at coordinate 2,912,369 of NC_030992.1, forward strand.
CCTCCACATGGGGAACTCCTTCCGATAAACACTTCCTCACCCTCCGACCCTCACTCTGCGCCATCTTACCACGACCGAACCAAGCACCTTCACCGTTCGATCACCACTAGGAGCCTAACCCCGAGCATCCTCCGTGGAACATTTAGATCGTATCGGCCGACGCTCGCCAACAACCCGCTTGACGACTCGATTTCGATACCCTTGCAGAGCCTTGCCAACTAGCGACAATTCCGACGCCGTCAAGATGCCTCCACCATCTGCTGCCCAGCAGAAGGTTCTCATCGCCCAGTTCGTAGCTCTTACTGGTCAATCAGAGCGACAGGCTACCCGTGTACGTATTTTCCGTGTTCACCTTCCTTATGTCGATCATCGCGAACCAAGCTGGTCCCTGACACGGATAAACCTCATGACATCCTACTGCTCTACACGGCATGGCTTGGGCTATGGATGCATCGGCCTGTGTTTCAGCGGCGCCTATTTAGCCAGGAGTTGTATCATCATGATTGTATGGTATGGCGTTGCTAACATCCACTTTAATAGTACCTCAAGAATGCCGGTTTCAAGCTCAACGAAGCTGTCGATACGTAAGTTACTGCCGTCTTTTCTATTCTTTATGCTTGTCATGATACACGTCGCCTATGGCTACTGGCACAATGCTCCCTGCTACATCCGGATACGGATATGTCTATATTGAGCAGCTTCCGGCTATTGTTTGCCCATTGTATCCTGTCACTGTCGCCTGGCCCACTATTGCCCGTCTCATTTGCAAAGTATGACCGACAAAGACGCCGATAGTCTTAGACAAGGTTACTTGTAGATCTGGTGCTATTGAGGGGTCTTGAATACGTTACCTCGAGGATATGCGTTGCTTATGCTTCTATCAAATTCCCAGATGAGAACCATGGGGATCTTGAAGTAGTTGGCACCCATGACCGGGCTTGTACAGACCCCTTCTACGTTGTTACAAAACTTTCAACCCCTCCTATTCTTCAGAGCCCTTGACCATTCGGCGCTTTGTGACCTATTGTAGTCACCCAAGCACAGTCCGGCCAGCTAAGAAGATGGGATGGAAAAGTTTCAAGAAGCGCATCACGACCGGGGTTCCTATCTTGTCCTCTACCAAGGAGGCCGGCAAAGATACCCCTGGATCGTCTCATCAGACGGAATCTGAACAAACACCAAAGTATTCAAAATCTCGGTATATCACCTTGGTGTTCAATAGTTGTGTTATGTGTTGGCTGAGATGGCCACAGCAGCACGCATAGTTATTGTTGGCCATTACACTGGCCCTTTGCTCGGAACCCTTCGCTATTTCAACATTACCTTGTGGCATTGACTGACATATATCGAATAGGTTCTTTTCATCCAATGGAGACAATAAGGGCCCGTCGCCTCTAGAGGCATCGCTAGACAAGCTATTCTCTCAACTGCAGGGTGTGTATGGTCCTCTTAATTCGTCAGGCTCTTTAGCTTACATCTTCAACTAGACTCTAGCGATGAAAAAGACAAACTCGAGCTCGACTCCACAATGTCATACCTCACTGAGAAGCTACAAGTCAACATCGAAAATGCCGAGCTACTTGTCGCGCTTGAACTTCTCCAGGCTCCCTCTGTGGGCGTCATTACCAGAAAAGGTTACGTTGATGGCTGGAAAGTGACTGGGTAAGAGAGCACCCAAGCCTGCTATTGACACCAAATGCAATACATGGCCAGACTCCTTTGTAGGATGTATTGCTGATTTGATACAGAGCTGGAACGACACATCAAGAGCATGCCGCCCATCTCCGAAAACTGACCAAATCCCTCTCTTCTGACCCGACGCTATTCAAAAAGGTTTATAGGCATACCTTTGTTGCTGGTCGAGACGGCGACCAGAAAGCACTGAACCTTGAGACTGCGCTCGTTTACTGGGACATCCTGTTTGCCCCTCCGGGAATGGAGTGGAAGACACCAAACCGCAATTGGTTGGAACTGTGGAAGTCCTTCCTCAATGCCAAATGGACTCGTTCGGTCAACAAGGACATGTGGAACATGACACTCGAGTTCGCTCTCAAGTCTTTATCTGACGAGTCGCTATCATTTTGGAACGAGGATGGCGCGTGGCCAAGTGTGATTGACGACTTTGTGGATTGGTGTCGTGAGCAGGGCATTGGTAAGACCGATGGCATGGACGTTGACAACTAGGGAAGCGGCACACTCATTGGCTCACAACACGAAACGGAGCCCATAGAAGACATGGACTCCTGCGACTTCGGTTCCGATATCCACATACCACTGTATACAGGCAGGGCACGTCGTTCAGGCGCCAACCGGACACACGGGAAGCGGGTTGCGTTTCTAGAAGGACGGTGTTAACCAAGAGCACCCGGACCATCGGTGTGGTTGTAATTGATGACTTATGATAGACATGCAGTAACAGAATAGAACACATTCATGTTACCAGTCTTTCTGTGTGATTTGTGTCTTGAACCCTTGGTGAGATTCGTCCATGTATTAGGTCCTTGAAAACGTGACAAGTACATTATGAAGCGAATGATAGTTTGGAGCTCTACAATATTTCATACAACCATGGCTGCTGTCTTTAGACGCAGCGTCGTTTTTGTACACGGCATCGTGTGATGCCTAAGCATAGGGCCAAGCCTTTTCTCGGACTCTGACGCCCACACTCTCATTCGAGGATCGTTCATGTATCCTACATGATGATTTCCTGCTCCTTCGTTCTCGCTATTAAAGCCGTTTGCCATCCATTTATATCTTTAAGTCTTTCCCTCTCCCCTTATGCCTCACTACCAGTCGTCTTCCACTTGGGCGGTCCAAATCTAGCCAATGACTCAAGCTTTCCGTCTCCGAGCTTGACATGGGCGGCGCGAATCATACGGGGCTCGAGGCGCAATGTATTTCGTACGTCTTGGTGAACCTTTGAGGCGGCATCGTATCGCATGACGAAGTAATGGCCGTGTGTGTGCTTCATCTGATGCACTGAGATAGGCTTCGGTAGGGAGAAGACACCCCAGTTGGCGAGACCGCGGACGACACCGCCATTCTTGAGGACGAGGGAACCGACGGTTTGGGCGATTCTGCGTTGGTTAGCTAAGATCGGTTAATGATTCCATGTGAGGAACGCACTCCTTCACCTCGGAGAGGCTGCCCGGTCGGACCTGACTTCGGTTAGCTCAAATGCATCCACGGAGAGGAAGGAACTCGTACAATTGCAATTAATTCGTAGAGCATCTTGGTGATGACATCTACAGTAAGAATGATATTGTCGCGGAACAATTTGATGTCGCCCAAGCTGGATGAATTTCTGGCGGATCTCGAATTTTAGGCTCCGAGGATTAGCCACTTCAATGGCGGGAGCTCATGACAAGTGGGGCATCTATCTATTCACAACACAATGCACTGCTGGATTATAGTCGATTTCATCGTCATTCATGATAATCTAAACACGATGCCTTCTATGTTACATGCTTTTTGATAAAGTACAGTCGAGACATATCTCGAGATTGGTGGTTTTACATATTAGATTCGCTCCTTAGACAAGGCCTGCCAGATACTCCATGGCAGTTTCCAGCCAGCTGTCTTGACAGCGAATGGGTTGAAATCTGCTTGCTCTAGACGTTGCAAGTACTGTGCCGAAGGGATAGCTTCAAGAAGCACTCCAAATCCCTGACGGATCTCTCTCAATGTGTCGCTTCCCTCGGTATACAAATGCTCAGCTTCTCCTTGATGCTCAAACTCATGACCTGGATCCTCTCCTGCCTTGAGCCGCTTGAGCATCTCTCGGGCCGTGATAAGGTGGTCATTGGCTCGTGTCGCGACCTGGAATACAGCATCTTGAAGTCCGGGAGCATTGGGTCCCTGCCTGAAGACCTCCTCCTCCTTAACTCCTGCTTCAGCCATAGCATCCAATGGCAGAAGAAGCGCAGGCTCTCGCACTGCTGGAACCTGACCAGAAGGTGTATTTACTGGAGGAGGTGCCGCCAGAACAGGGATGCCACGTAGGACCGCAGCGATACCACAAGCCTTTCCGATATGACTTGCGAGATGATCGACATGCATTGATCTCAGCGGAAGTGATGCTAATGTCGCGTACATGAGAGTCGAATATGTATTCTCAGCATACTCCTCCAAGCTCGCCAAATTCGCAAAAGGCCTGTTTGTCATATGCTTTTCTCTCGTTTTTATTAATCTCGAGATCCAAAATTTTATAGATTTCTTGGTAGAATTGCCATCACGGGCCTCCAGATCTTGTAGACCCTTGTGAAGGAGGATGCAAATGGGTTCGCGAGGGGGACGACCCGCGAAAGTGTTGTCAATGGATTCTTGCCAGAATTTTATTCGAAAGGATCCAATCGTAGGGTTAGAGACGAGCTCAGGGAGACGAACAAGCTCAAGGTTGAGGGTACGGAGAGCAGCGTAGGTGTCTTGTACTGGAGAGGGGACGAAGCGGCGAATGAGATGAGCATCATAGTCGCTGTTTCTAAGAAATGTCAGATTAGATTGTTTAAGAATATAGTTCATCTTACTGTAACTGTGTCAAGCAGTATCTTCTTGCAGCTTCAACATCAACATCTGTGATATATGTTCGGCGACATGTTCGGGCGTGGGTGAAGCCCCGAAGGCTCTGGCCCAATAGTCTTGGGCGATACATTGTAAAATGATGAGTCCTCAACGATTATCGAATTACAATTGTCTTTCAAAAACCGTTATCATCTCAATAGCAATGCAATTGATTGTGATAAAATGGACATGACGGTCCTGCGACTTAGACACGGCCACCCATAGACGTCGGATTTCCAATCGCCTTCAGTGAATTTTTCATGACGTCGAGCTCTGCCGCGCCACAGCATCAGCCACACCAATTAACACGAAATGACGAGATGGAAGGAACCACTTAAACACGGGATCAGGTGACACTGCCACGCGCAGTCGCGCCTGCAAGGGTTTGTCGCGTCTCCCAGCTCCGACCTCAAAGAGCTCTTTTGGGGGGCTTCAACATTTTTGGCCAAACGCTCTATGAGAAAAGGTCTTTAGTCATGACACTTTCTTACCAAGAAAATCACCCAGATGATCATATAGATCCAGAACCTCCCACGAAAAGAAGAAGGTTTTTTGCAGACCCAGGCGAACTTTCTTCAGACCCTGTCTCTCATGACCAGTCCCCACTACCGCAGCCGAAACGGTTCTTTAAAGATGAAGGCGATATCGAGGAAGAGGATGAATACAAAGATAATTTAGACGAAATACACGACGATGATCTCCCTGTAACATCTCCGTCACGGCCACCGGCGCTCCAACAGGAGTCGTCTGTCTCCTTTGATCAAGAGGCATTCGAAGCTTTCGTCGGGGACAAGGTCTCTACTGACGTTCTCTCGGCCATAAGAGACCACTGCGGAAACGATCTCGAACGAGCGGTTAATATGTACTTTGATGGAACATACAAGAAATTTGTTAAGAAGCCATCATGGAAAGCACCCTTAAGGCCTGCCTCTACCGCCAGCTCCAGTCGGTCGCCAAGCGTCCCCAACGAACGCAAGCCAAATATCAAGGCAAGCCAAAGAATGCCAAAACAACGATATATAGGAGCGTTTGGTGTTGAAGGATGGGCTACACGAAGCGGAGTTAACGTGTTGAAGCACGGCGACATCGTGAAAATCGAGCGACAAAAATTACAGCCACCCCAATCTGTCAGAGGGAAGGGAAAGGCCGGACCAGTTACACCTTCGCGAGGGTTTGCCGCCGCCGCCGCGAGGCGAGTCGATGTTATCGTGCGCTTCACCACTCAAAATGGGTCAGAAGTTGGACGGCTAGCGAAGGAGACAGCAAATTGGGTTTCAGCTCTGATCGACGAAAAGGTGTGCAAATTCGAAGGAACTGTGGTCTACGCCCCTGAGAGACTCCGAACGAACGACACGGTTTTCTTACAATTGCGATGCTCACTACTCGACTCTGCCTTCTTCAGCCGCTCATTCAAACTTGCTGACGACCGATCGGCTGCTTTCTTCGAACAGAACGAGACGAACGATGAGAAAACACTTCGACTACGACAAGTCGCACTGGTCAAATTATTTCAAGAGATCAATTTACAGCCCACTATGTCGAATTCTGCTGCCACAGATGGCCGTAAGGGGCTACTCCGAGCTGCTGAGCAGGACGAACAGAAGCAAAAGGAGGCTAAGAAGTCAAATGGGAACACAAATGGAAACGGTAAGGAAGCCGGCTCATCCCAGTCGTCCGAGACCGAGGAAGGAGAAGAGCTGGAACAGGATCAGCTTGATGCGCTGTACAAGAAGGCACAGTCCTTCGATTTTAGCACTCCTGAAGCGGAGCCAGCAGATACCTTTGCTATGACACTGCGATCATATCAGAAACAAGCGCTACACTGGATGATGGCAAAAGAGAAGGACGAGAAAAGCAACCGGGAGCCATCCATGCACCCTCTTTGGGAGGAGTACGATTGGCCATTGAAAGATGTCGATGATAAAAACGTACCTCAGGTTGAGGGACAGCCGAAGTTCTACGTCAATCCGTATTCTGGCGACTTGTCCCTTGACTTCCCAGTTCAAGAACAACATTGTCTGGGTGGTATTCTTGCCGATGAAATGGGTCTCGGCAAGACTATCCAAATGCTAAGCTTGGTGCACACGCACAGATCCGAGATCGCGCTTCAAGCTCGCCGAGCAGCTGTTGAGCTCTCGAGCGTGAATCAGCTTACCAGACTGGGCAAGAACTCAGAATCGGTGCTTGATGCGCCATGCACAACGTTGGTGGTTGCACCCATGTCGCTACTGTCGCAATGGCAAAGTGAAGCGGTGAAGGCTTCCAAGGATGGAACAATGAGGATTGAGTTATACTACGGCAACGAGAAGTCAAGCAATCTGCAGGCACTCTGCTGTGCTTCCAACGCGTCCAACGCTCCAGACCTGGTGATTACCAGTTACGGAGTTGTTCTATCCGAATTCAGTAGCATAGCTGCCAGAAACGGAGACAAGAGCTTTCACAACGGCCTCTTCTCCCTAAAGTTCTTCCGCATTATTATCGACGAGGCACACCATATCAAGAACAGGTCATCCAAGACTGCAAAGGCTTGCTACGAAATATCAGCCTACCATAGATGGGCTCTGACGGGAACTCCCATCGTCAACAAATTAGAAGATTTGTTTAGTCTTGTCAGATTCCTAGGCGTGGAACCTTGGAACAACTTTTCGTTCTGGCGAACATTTATTACTGTGCCTTTCGAATCAGGCGACTTTATGCGGGCCTTGGATGTTGTACAAACAGTCCTAGAGCCTCTCGTCCTACGACGTACAAAGGACATGAAAACACCCGACGGCAAACCGCTTGTGCTCCTACCACCTAAGCAAGTCGAAATTGTTGATGTGGAGCTATCGGAAACGGAACGAGATGTGTATAGTTACATTTTCAACAAAGCGAAACGAACGTTTTCGCAGAACGTTGAAGCGGGTACTGTCATGAAAGCCTTTACCACCATCTTTGCACAGATCCTGCGTCTTCGCCAATCTTGCTGTCATCCCATCCTCGTCCGCAATCGTGATATTGTGGCAGATGAAGAAGAAGCTGGAGCTGCTGCTGATGCCGCTGCTGGACTGGCAGATGATATGGACCTTGAGTCGCTTATCACTTCCTTCACGGCAGAGACAGATGAGGCTTCGAAGGAGACTAACCAGACCTTCGGTGCTCATGCCTTGGAACAGATACGTGATGAGGCTGAGAATGAATGCCCTCTATGTTTTGAAGAGCCGATGAATGTTCAGACCGTGACTGGGTGTTGGCACTCTGCGTGTAAAAAGTGCTTGCTTGATTATATCAAGCATCAGACTGGCAAGGGCGAAGTGCCTCGGTGTTTCAGTTGTCGTGAGCCGATCAACAAACGTGACCTGTTTGAGGTCGTTCGACACGACGATGACCCTGATATGATGATGTCGAAGAATCCTAAGATCAGCCTGCAACGAGTTGGTGTTAATGCTTCTTCAGCAAAGGTGGTTGCACTGATGTCTGAATTGCGGAGTCTGAGACGAGAACATCCCAAGATGAAGTCTGTGGTGTTCTCCCAGTTCACGTCTTTTCTTAGCCTTATCGAGCCTGCTCTCACTCGTGCGAACATCAAGTTCCTGCGACTTGACGGATCTATGGCCCAGAAAGCTCGAGCGGCTGTACTTAACGAGTTCACCGAGAGAAAAGGGTTCACGATCCTATTGCTAAGTTTGCGTGCTGGAGGTGTCGGGTTAAATCTGACGAGCGCTGGCCGAGTATTCATGATGGATCCCTGGTGGAGTTTTGCAGTCGAGGCTCAGGCCATCGATCGAGTACACAGAATGGGACAAGAGTCGGAAGTACAAGTCAAGAGATTTGTGGTCAAGGAAAGTGTGGAAGAGCGGATGCTGAAGGTCCAGGAGCGGAAGAAGTTCATGTGAGTTTTACTGATGGTGAGAGTATCAGAGCGCAACTAACCTTTGAAACAGAGCAACCTCTTTGGGCATGATGAGTGATGAAGAGAAAAAGCTCCAACGTATCGAAGATATCAAGGAGCTATTGAGCTAGTAGCTGCGCATATATCTGCTGCATGCATTGCTTGGTTTATTTCTGCATATTTCTCATTGCTAGACATGATGGCTGTGGCATGAATGCATTCGCAAGGCGTCTGGGACATAAATGGGATACGAACAATAGTATAGAGGGCATTAAAATAGCAGGCAGCCTGTTTGACAAGATATTCTAGGTCATGGCAAGGCCTCAAGGAGTCTGGTTGGCTGGGTTCGAAGTTGGGATCAGAAAACACCAGCATCTGATGAACAAGTCTGACATGGAGTCAATCACGATAGTTTAGGCATTTAAAAAATACATGAAACTTAATCATCTCTTCTAGTCATGTCTTTATATTTTGAGGAACAAGACGATCATTTGGTACTGACTTTTGGTCATGGTGATGTCTCAGCGCGGTCATGTTCCTGCATTGCCGCAATGGGCGCGTGACCAAAGGCCCTATGAATGTATCATCCTCAGTCTCAACCATCACGAACCTGACGCGACTCACCTGACTTGGAACCTCATGGGTACAAAATCACCGTAATATTCAACTTTGACATATTTAAATACTCCAGAGTCAGCCGGGTGGCTGCTGTCACTGTGGGAGTGTTGTGTCATAGAGTATACATATATAGGCGACTGCATATCCGCTACACAAGCCGTTCGCCTGGTTAAACTGCACTTTCTCTCTATTCTTCACTCTCTTTGTTAGCGTTCTTTGAGCATATTTACAACCTGGATAACCCTTCGTTAAGGTCTGGAGAAGTAGTCGAGGGACAAAGCAACGGCGTTGCTGCAGCTCACGACTCGATCTCTCAAAAGGACCCAGAGATCAAGCAAGAGTTTGAGGACGAGCTAGAAGAGACACAAGTTGGTGAGATTGAAACCGATACAAAGTCTGTACCCAAGGACAACCTTAAAGACCCAGACGACGATTACGACAGCGACGACGAGCATCATCTTTGCTCCATACTTCTCTACTTTATATCAAAGACTCTTCTGAACCATCTCAGAGACGAACCTGAAGACATACCAATGGACCGCTTTGCCGAACAGTTCTTTGGTCGTCAGGACCAGTCTTCACGCTCTCGACCTCCTGAGGATCCCAGCTTCATGGAAACATTCGCAAAGAATTTGGCCAAATCCGCTGCTAAATCTGCCGCCAGAAAAGCCATGGGTCAATCATCTTCTGAGAAACGAACTCGCGATGGCACACGAAGCGGAAACCAGATCAACCCTGAAGACTTCCGTGGTGTAGCTGAGTTCGTTCTTGGTATGCTTGGCGGCAAGAATGAACAGCCCCGAAGAGACGACGATCGCAAGAAGGATAAGAAGAGGAAGAGAGATAAAGATAAGGAGAGGAGCAGAGAAGCACCGAGGAGTAGGGATGTTGAAGATGGCGGTGAGAAATACGGATCTGATAAAGAACGTCGAAAGAGACGTCGTCACCGCGTAACCTTTGCAGAACCATACTACGAGTCTCCTCGTCCAGAAGGGACTTACTACGCCCAGCCCTACGAGCCTCGTCGCGACGATGACAAAGAAGAGCGCCGCCGTCGTCGTCGTCAACGTCGATACAAGCGCGACCTAGATCTCAAGACCCTTAAGACAGAGTTGGAGGCCATGTCGAGCACTATAATCTCTTTGAACGCAAGAGGCGCTAAACATCGGGACTGTGAGTTTTATGATCGCTTTGTGAGAAAGGGCGGAAGGTTGCAGGATGTCATCGGGAGTACGTTGGGACAGATCAGGGGGGTTATGGAGGGTGAAGTTGAGGCGGAGGAGAGAAGACGACGGAGGGATCGTAGGAGGGAGATGCGATGATATCCATTGGTACAAGGTTGAGGGTTTGTTATTTTATTGCGTCTTTGCAAACGTGTTAGGCAATCTTCTAGAATTTATATGTGTTACAACAAAGAATGTTCTCAAGTTTGATGGACTGCATAAGGAATCGGTGCTTTGCAGATGTTTGATGGGGTGCTTGTTTGCATGTACATATAGACGAGGGAGCCAGTTGGCGTTTGTAGGGAATGAAAGAAATAAACCAGTCATTGATTGTCAGTTTCAACTGGCGAGGTATGATGATGGACACGATATGTCGCTGCAATTGAGGAAGCAGGTTATTCCCTGGGTATATAGATATGCAGTCGCTTTCTTTCGTTCTGTCAATAATGCGTTATCTGTGTCATCCCCATAGACATTTTCTCATTCGCGATGCCTTCCATCAGTCTCACTCACAATTCAACAATCCTCAATCACCTTGCACCGTATATCACGACAGAAACACACACTACAAAGCCAACAACTCAAAGTTACGATCACACTCACGACTTCAAACCTCTCCTATCAAGAGCCCTTCACAAGCTTCATCGTCGAGACACAGCTCCGGAAATCATAGGGATAGTCGTCGGTTTAACTCTCCTTGCCGCTATCATCGGAGTCGGCTTATTTGTATGGAACTGGAACATCTTCAGGCAGCTCAAGGCGAGCAGGAGTCAGAGACACAACCGTCGTCGTCACTCACACCGTCGACGTCATATCATAGGACATTTCAACGCAAGTGTCGAAGATGACCCTGAATATGTCGAGCTTGAGTCTCGTGAACTTCATCACCGCCATGGAGTCCGTCACCACCCTAACTGCCGACATCACAGGCTTCACCACGGACATCGACATCGTTCAGGCCCTCGAAGACCGGAGCCGATATTTCAGATGCCCAATCCCTGTCATCTACATCCACTTCACCCACCGAATGAGATGGATGCACCTCAGATACATGATGGACTGAACAATCCTTTCATGTTTGGACATCGCTGGCATAGGCGGGATAGGGATGTTGTTTCTGTTTGTTAGACCACTGCGCATGAATAGCAATAGACTGTATGATATACTGGGAAGAGACAATAAAGAAGCTTATGAATATCTAGAAGACGGGCTAATAGAATACAAATGATACGATACATGAATCCAACTACACAAACATGATGCCCTGGGACTCTACTTTCCGAAGTCAAAGAACGAAGCACTAATACACTCAAAGGATACACATGAAATAGAGAATTCTAAACATAAGTTAGCCTCATTCTCATGTATGTGAAAGTATGAGGACAGTATTCACTTACCAAAAGGCAGGGCTTCTCCCCCTGCTACCCATCTGCCGGCTTATCAGGTGGAGGCGGAGGTGCATCATCCGCAGGAGCAGCACTCCTATCGGAATGTCTCGAGCCTCCACTACTCATCGATTTATGCCTCCTGTGATGATGGTGGTGGTGATGATGATGCCGGCGATGTTTCTTCTTCCTAAAAGTAAACCGTGCAGATCTGTAGTAGAAGTACAAAAAGGTGATGACAATGGCCAGGAATGCAGCAAGGGTAAAGCCCACAATGAGTCCAATCTTGATGTTGTTATTCGTAGTTGGGTTATCAGAGAATTGTCTCCTTATAAGAGTGGGATATGGGCTAATATGACTGAAGGGCTTCGTGAGTGGATGAAGAATGGCTGGGGATCCATGGCGTCGGGCAGCCTGCAGGTGAGGCGAGGATGTAGGGATATACATTAAATCTCACAGATCTCAAGCAGAATAGAGTCAAAACATTGATACAAAAGTGCAAAAGGGGGCGTCTAACGACACCAAGATCAGCAAAACATGATGCAGGACAATATTCTTATCTCTTGGGATGAGGCCTGAAGAGATGGATATTTAAGTTTACGTCTACGATAACAGGATCAGGCAGAAATATGGCAATTGAACATGGTGTGAGAGAGATGTTTCTTGAGGAACGACATGAAGGAGGGATGCATGCATATAGGCGCTGCAGCCCGACGAGTGTAGTGAGAGTAAGACGTGCATTCATGTCCCAATCAACGGGTTCCGAGGCGAGGTTTGTGCGGCGATGGTTACTGTTACGGTTGACTTGCGGGGGGTGAGAATGCTGTGCGATGTGAGTTGTTAGTTATGGATAAAAGGAGGTAGATGTGCGTGGTGAGAACAGAGAGTTGTATGACATGATATGAGGCTATGAAGATGTTACTTGTTGTGATATTAGACAGATTGTGCTTGATCTAGCAGCAGAAAGGCTGAAACATATACATGACTATACAAAGTTGAATAGTAAATGAATGAAAAGAGGAACAAGAACCAAAAGTTATCTGCCGTGGCTTCAATGCCAACGCATCAATCGACCATTTGAGGCATTCGATCAACGTCTCGTTACCAATCGTACGACACCATTCAACGATGCATGCACGTTGTATCACTAAAGAATACATGATTGGATATGTCAGAATGTAACATGATATCAATCAAGTACCAAGAACCTGGAGAAGTACACATTGATCGTGTTGACATCACGTCACTCTACCCATGAAAAGCCATAGTCTAGAGCTGAAGCCATAGCCAAAGAAGGGTCATGGCGCATGATGATCGTATTTGCTTTTTCCTGAGGCTCAACTAACGCCAGCATAACCTCCAATATCATTCTGCATTAATTCACTATTTCTTTCTTCTCTCTGATCCAAAGGTTGAGCGTTTTTCTACTTACCCCTGTCAACCCCCCATGACAATGTTCAGGGGATGGAAACCGCCTCACTTACACGACAGACAGGGCCATGACTCGGCTGAGTGGATCATCATGAGCACTTGACAAGGAGTTTACCATACTATCAGATCGCTTATTATTAGCTACAGCAGTAGACACTATCCTATCGGCACTAATCCGTGTATTCCGGGCATAGTCTCCGCTATATTCGTTAGTTGATCGACGGAGGGGAAATGACCCAAGTTGGCTCTGAGAGGGCTGAGTCTTAGAGGGCTGAGGATGTATTGACCACCTGTTCGTTGGCAGACATGATGCAACGGATAGATACATGCATTTACGATGCTCTACAGTATCCAGTGCTGATCAACACGACCAGAATCAACGGCTCATCAGCTCTAGAATCATAAGACACGTTTAAACTGAACCCCCCGCTTAATTATTGACCGTACAGGTAGTATTGGGGCACTATATACGAGTCAAAGCGCAGTTCCCACCTCTGCTCTCCTCACTTTCAGTCCAGGTCCAGATTGCCGAGAAGCAGCACGCACGCATTGCATTACCTGACCTGCAAGAGTTAAGCCCCTCCATAGACTATTCAATCATAAAAAGTCTCGTTCTTCCTCTCAGCTCAGCTCACTCTCTCTATAAATCATCAATCTTCAACATATCAGCTCCACACGTGGTTCTGTGGCTTGCTATAACCCCCACGTGTCATCACCAACCTCTTGTATCGCGTGTTGATCACTACGATATACATATACATACAGTATAACCATAACCATAAGGGTATTCACCTTTATGGTTACTCATCGATCACTTTATCATGAAACATAACAACAACGTCAGACTTCTCGCTGTTCTCGCAGACCCAGAATCAGACGAGAAGAGCGAGTATCGCTTCCTCGTCGACGGCGCTCACGTAAGATACGTCACACTAGACGGGGGTCTCATAGACCCTGAACATCGCACATACGAGCCAAAACTCCTCCCTCAACTCCCTGTATTTCCTCCCGGGGACTGGAACGAGGGCCGTGTCGGAAAGGACGGGCATACAGGGAAGCCTTTCTTCTGCGAGACGAGAAGAAGCAGTTTGCCTGGAATTGGAAATGTCTGGCATGATGTTATGATAGATCATCTTGAGCTCCGCCAATCGAGCGTGTGCGCCAAACACTCTATCGTGTATCGCATCCTTCCTCTAAGACACCGGTACTGGCAAAGTTTGCGCAGTTTCCATGGGAGATTCCTTACTTCGCTGCTGAGACGACTTCGTACGAATGGATTCACGGTCAAGGCATCGGTCCTGAGTTTCTCGGTCATATTCACGAGAACGGGCGAGTCATTGGTTTCCTCCTCGAAGAGATTCACAATGCTCGGACTGCAGAACCTGAAGATCTCGCCGCATGCCAGCGAAGTCTGCAAAAACTGCATGATCTGGGTATTGTACATGGCGATATCAACAAGCACAACTTCCTCATCAGACAAGACGGCGATGCTGTCCTCATCGACTTCGAGACAGCCTACAAGTGCACAGATCCAGATATACTAGATGAAGAGTATCGACATGTCAAAGAGAGTCTGGAAGATACATCAGGGCGTGGAGGAGCAGGTATGGCGAGCGATTCAAGTTCAGATTAAATGGGTTATGGGTATACGGATCACAGTACAACATAGTACCACATGTGCAACAGGTTTTCATCACGAATAACAGGCGTTATCTTTTTCTGATACCAGGGTATACAACAAATGTCAATTTATCTTATTGACTAATAAACAAGAATTCTTTTTGCAAAAAAAAAAAAAAAAAGTGCCCGATTTCCAAGGGTCTATCAAGCCCGAGAAACACCAAAAGCGCCATCAAGAAGAAGAAATAGTACAGTGAACATCGCCGAGCTTAGTTCAGGAGGATCTGCTGCACATACTGGGGTCCGAACAAAGGCTCGCCGAACGCAGAGCCAGGAAGAGTAGCGACAGGCTTCTCAGCAAGCTTGCCATCAGCACCTCGCTGAAGAGCAACGAGACCGCTGGTACCGTTCTGGTTACCAACAAAGACGTGCTTAGCAGTTCGGCTGAAGCTCATCATACGGGGGAGGAGGCCACCAGATGAGACGGTATCGGCATAAGTGAGAGTTCCGCACTCAGCGATGGTGAAGCGAGCGATAGAGTCGGTCTCGTTTCCGGACAGACGGTTGGAGATGTAAACGTCCTTGTTGTTAGGAGCGAGAAGGATCTCACCAACAGCAGCGGTCTTGGGGTCCTTAGCAGGAGCGTCCTTGCCGTAGGTAGAAATAGACTGGTGGTGCTTGAAGGCAAGGGTGTTCTCCTCGTAGGAGACAGAGTAGACGAGGGCCTGGTTGCTCAGCTCACAAGCAACGATGTAGTGAGTAGCCTTCTTTCCACCACGAGGGTAGAAGACACCATGTCGAGGACCGCAGCCAGGCTCAACAGGAATGTTCTTTGCGATCTTGTAAGCATCATCCTTGGAGTCGATGATGACAACAGAGTCAGTGCCGAGATCGTTGACGGCAAAGTAGCGACCAGAAGGGTCAAGGTTAGCCTGATGAGGGTGAGAAGCAGCCTGGCGCTCCTTATCAGGGCCAAGCTTTCCAGGAGACTTGAGAGTCTTGACGAACTCCAGGCCACCCTTCTGAGTGTTCCAAACATCAATGGTACCATTTCCATAAGCAGCACCAACGAGACGTGTTTTATCCGAGTTGAACTCAAGATGAACAACGCCGACACTTCCGGCCTTCTTGGTCTTGAGGGTAAGCTTATTAGCCTCGAGATCAAGATTGAAGAGTCTCAGCTCATCAGAGTTCTCGTCAACGGCGTAGAGCAAGTTGGGGTCATAGTAGGCCATCCATGAGTTACCGCCCTCGATCTCCTGGTTCAGAGTGAGCTCGAACTTGCCCGTCTTGGGGCTGAAGTCGGCGACGTAGATGTGGCCAGAGTTTCCGAGAAGGATGCGCGCAGCAGCGGATGAAGATGCTGAGGCAGTGGGGTATGAGCTGCGTGCAATGTTAGGAAGCGCAGAGGCAGATGTGGCGAGAGTGGCCAAGAGGCCAGCGATAGTGTACTTCATATTGTTGTGTGAAGCGTGTTTTGTTTTGTGTTGTTTCGTTTCGTTTCAAAGTCGTAGTAGTAGTAGTAGTAGTAGTAGTAGTAGTAGTAGTAGTAGTAGTAGTAGTAGTAGTAGTAGTAGTAGTAGTAGTAGTAGTAGTAGTAGTATACTGCAATAGCGATCGACAATCAATATCGAATGGGGTATCAAAAGCTGAAAAAGCCAGAAAGTCTATAAAAGAAACAGGAACCAGTCCAATCTTTTTAAGAATTGAAAAAAAAAAAGTATAAACGTAATCGTGTGTAATTTTAATGAAGGGAGGCTGATGTTAGCAAAAAGGATTGCGGCTGTGAGAAATAGAGTGACCAAGGATCAATGGCTGGGGGTTGAGCATATATAGCTACAGATGTAAGCCTCAGCCTCAAAAGACCTAGACCAGGTAGTGAACCATTCTCACAAAGGACTGCGATCCATGCAGATGCACAGTCACTGGAACAAGAGAAATCCCCTCAAAAGAGCAACCTTGTCAAGCCTTGTTTACTGGCGAAAAGGCGAGCATCCCATTCCATTCAGTGGAGGCGCAGCGTCAGTGATTGGAAGAACAGCGATCAACTGCTGATCAGGGGTAATGAGAAAAAAAAAGGTAATGTAGGGGCTGTGCTACAGTGGCTGTAGGGCTGTTAGCCAGTGAATGTTCACGGCAACATGAAACGAAACGGATACCACAGTCAGCAAACACACCCGTCGAGTTTCACCACTGATCCTCCCCCCATAACAATTGGCTCAGAGCATAGCGACTCCAGCGCTTCGAGCTGAGATGCAGGGGGTTCGCGTTTATAGGAGACCGCCAAGATGAGAAGGGATTGGATCAGCGGTAAAAAGCAAACGCTCAGCCCTTGCGGCCTTTTTTTCTTCGACCCGATAGCTTGAGGTCAAATGATGCCATGCTCAGAGTAGGGCTGAATTGGTTGGCCATTCTCTGAGGCCATGGTTTGTCTCGATCCTCAACGCTTTGACTAACGGTTATGCTTATTCTCTTTGCTTTTACTGGCAGGTCGAGTTGTCATTACTTTCACTAACTAATCCTTCGCTTGCACGTGAGATTTTAATACCTGTCATCTTAACACGGATGTCCTCATCATGCCATCAAATCCGAAGGAGTCTGTCTGACCCAGTCTCTCTACTCAATCCCAAACATACATCTTCTCCATAACCAGGCGCATAGACCAGATGATCACATATTTAAATAACCAAGCCGCCCAGTATTCTTCACATGCCATCACATGCACAGCAAGCAAAATACCTCATTTAAAGAAGCCCATGCAAAACCATTTACCATTATTGTCCCTCTACTAACAGAATATGGACACATGAAAGAGAAGAAATTACATACAAAATCTCAATGCCCACCGTCATGAAATACTAAACAGGAAACGTGCGGTGAGATGCTATATAAGAGCGGTAAGAAAAAAGAGAGGTTAATGGGAGGAGTCGCAGGACGGACATCAAACGCCATCATCATTGACTACAGCCAGAACAGAGCACCACCGGCGATGATAATGGCCAGAGCACTTGCGCCGTTCCGTGTGCCAGCGTTGGAACCCTTTCCATCATCTGAGCTGCTGCTGCTGCTGCTCGAGCTAGAGCTCGAGCTGGCGCAGTCTTGGTTGAAGCTGTTGGTCTCACAGTTGGTGGTGTCAGCGGGCTCAGTATCATCTGTGCTGCCGTCAGGGTTGCCCTTGGGGGTACTGCCAGAACCGGAGCCAGAGCTGCTGTCATCGCTGCTATCGTCTCCGTGGTCGTTGGAAGGCGCGCCGCTGCTGCCGCCAGGAATAGTGGCAGGCTCATCGTCGTCGTCGTTGTCCTTATCCTTGTCCTTGCTATCTTTGCTGTCCTTATCGTCCTTGTCATCGTCCTTGCTATCCTTCTTCTTGTCCTCCTTCTTTCCCTTGTCCATGTCCTCACCAGTGGCCATCAGAGAAGCAATGGTGTGTCTCTTGTCACCGTCGACAATGGTGTCGTTGGTGCCAGCAGCATCCTTGTACCAGTAGCTAGTACCCGAGTTGGAGCCAGGACCAGACTTGGCATTGAAACATTGGATCTCAACATCGGAGAAGGTAGCAAAGTAGTAACCACTCTTCTGGATATCGGGAGCATCCCAGTCGATAGGACCTCCAGCCCATGCTACAGTACCTTCGGCATTACCCTCCTTACCACCAGGCCACAGAGAAAGCTGCACGCGAGAGGGTGTCTGAGGGAAGTCAAAGTTCTTAGAGGTGGCATTCCAGGTATCACTCTTCTGGAGAGTTCGGCCGAGCTTGCCATCAACCCACCACTCAATCTTGTCGGGGGTCCATCGGATTTCGTAATCGTGAAAGTTGGCAAAGGTATCAGACAGCGTAATGTTTTCGGAATTCTCGTCTATCAAAGTGTCAGCCGTGTCAGGTACAACACACCATCACGTGAGGATTCATGGCTGTGTCACGAACAAGGGGCTACCTTGTTGTGTGACACTGGGACGACTTACAGTTGGTGATGCCCTGGAAGTAATAATTGGTCTGAGCATCGCCGAGCTCTGTACCAACAAACTCATAATCGATCTCATCCTTGACGTCAGAGAAGAGAATGAAAGCAGTAATGACACCAGCACCACGGCTGGTCTTGAAGCGAGCCTTGACGTTACCATACCACATGTAGACAGTAGAAGACAGCAGAGTGCCAACACTGTCCTTGGGCATGGTAAGAAGAACGTTGTTCTGGAAAACAACAGGCTCACCCTGTGCAACCCAGTCGGCCTTTGAAGAATCACCAAGATACTTGCCGATATCGACAATTGAATCAAGGGAGTTCATCTTCATCTTGCGGTCCTCGCAAACAGGAGCGGGGACACAAGAGTCGAGGGAGAAGGACATTGTAGGATCGCAACCACCCAGGCAGTACGCACCAACACCGCATTCACCATAGGCTGATACATGTCAGATATCAGAAATCATCAACTTCGTGCAGGTAACTTACTGGAGCAGCATGGCGAGTCCTCGGGACAGTGGCTGCTGCGCGTGCACTTGACAGCAGCGACAGAGCTAGCGCCCAAAAGGGCAGCAACAACAAGAGATCGCAACATTATGAATATGAAATAGTCGAGCAAAAACAGATGTAACTGATGCTTTGATGCAAGAGCGCCCTCGAATTAGGGGTTCGGTATTATGGTATGGTCTGATCTGATCTGATCGGGATATTAAGAGTAGATAAGGCGTTGAAGTGTCGAGAACAGGTAGCGACTGCTGTTGAATCGAGTAGACACAAAAACGACAGTCGAAACAACCCAGCAAGCGAGCGACTTGGGTTGTTGTCGGTAATTAAAGGTGTATTTGCGTGGTGTTGATAGCGACCGTTTTATTAGGCTGCTGATTGACAGTTGAATCAAGCAAAAAAGGGCGATGGAATGCGGGCCGCAAAACAGTTTGCGCGTCCTCGATCCGAAAAGATTATCCCTTTTCTAGAAATCTCCCTTGAATACGCAGGACTTTCCTTCTTAACGAGAGCAGAAGGATGTCGGGCAACTCCGCAGAAAGCGAGTGTCTGGTTTAGAAATTATCGCGTAGATTCTGCGTGTGCTTTTTTCGATCGATCGGGACTCGACTGTGTGACTTGAGCGAGAGAGAAATAGCGACGAGAAAATAAAAAACGATTGATAGTGCCACCGATGTCTTCCCTTGGGTTAGGAAGAAAGCAAACGATGAGCAAAACAGTGAAAAAGAAAAAGGTGGATTATCAACACCACAGACAGACAGCGAAATCTGGGGAAGGGATAGGATAGAACCAAAGGAAGAGGGATTAAAGAAGAGAAGCGAATCTCCCAAAGAAGAAGGCCGAACAGACTGGACCAGACTCCCCCCCGTACCTGTCCGTTCCCCATCAGCACTCACACACTCGCGCACTGGCAAAGCGGACCTCTCGTGCCGAGAGACACGAGACATGGCCTTTTTCGTTTAGACGCACTAACACACTAAACCACTCTGGAGATAACAGTGACTAGGCTTGAGAAAGGACCAATAACAGCTCGAGTTTATTCAAACTTGGTGATCGGTTCGTCTAAGATCACGCGCCTGATCCTGGCTGACCCCTGAACTCCATACACCTAGGCAGAGGCGATGTGACTGTCTTGGTGATCCATCAGTAGCATCATCGTATAGATATCAGCTGTAATAAGAGCAATTGCTGCCATGGAATCCTCTATTACCCAGTCCATTGAACATGTCTTCGAGGCAACAGTGCTCAATCTCTGAATGCCTACAGCAAAGCAATCACTTTGTTATCAGTTGCATCACTGCGGTCGCAAATACCCTCGTTCGCCAACAAAGTTCAACCAAATCGATTGAGTTTGACTTGATCTTCAAACCCGAAATGCTACCTACTATATATATTAAACTTTCAGCTTCGACTCCATTTACAACATCGATGTATCTCTAATTACTTCGATGATACCACAAGCCCTGAGTTCAAAGCCCGTACATTCCGCGAATCATTCAACCCATCCATCCACATCTCCCCAGATTTCAGGTCATAGACTCATCCCTGCCCATCATAATACGTACCGCCCCCTTCATTCCGGCCCATTTTACCTTTCTCGCCAGAGCTCAATGCAATAACCACACTAACAACGGATGGATGTCATAATGAATTGGCACTCGAAAACCTTCCAAAACCCTTCTACGCCATCATGCATTGCCGATGTCACATCTACATCTGGTACGCCATTGCCTGTCACACAACGCTTCCCCTCCCGCCGCCACAATCCCATTGTACCCGACAAGTAGCCTAAGTACCTTTACCTAACCCAGGCTGACAGCCCAGCGCCCACCACAGGGGACACGCCACGGTCCCTGGCCAATCTTACAGGCCTGTCAAACACCAACTTCCTGACAGTAGACAACCAAGAACGCATTACTATCTTGCAGCAACTAATTGGTACAGGATAATGGCAAATGATTTGTGTCTTCGCAAGCTAAAGCGATCCGCGCAATATACAGGATATGTACATCGTACCCCCAAATGCACCACGTTTTCATTACAGGCAATTGGTTCAGTTCACGAGCGTCAATCAGGGGGCCATTATGTTTGTGTGCAAGGAATCAACTCCAGGCATTGGGGTATAAGTAACCGAACCTAAAATCGAAAAGTCCCATCCTTTCACAACCAGAATCGAAAAGGAAAAAGACAAGGGGAAAAAACAACACACACTGCCGTCATCCTTCCTTCCCTTCGACTCGGTCCGTCTTGAAACGGCTTCGTCTCCCTCAACCTCAGACATCCATATCCTCCTTCATCTCTCCCCATTACACCAACAGACGCGTCCATATCACAAGTCCCTTTCCTTTGTAACACTCTCTTCCTATAGGCCAGTTCGACAGGTGCATACGCTGCATCTCGTCTTCAATTTTTCCACCTTTACGCGCCAGTTCCCAGTTCCAATCCTTTCCGTATCCGATCCGAAGGAGTGGTAACAAAGCCGGTGAGGCATTGTCCGCCATGCCTCATAAAATATTCGAGACAAGCCCACAATTAACAAACATTAAACAGTTTCCCGCATAGAAATTGTGCAGAACGCCACTGCTGATTTTCCCTTTGTTTTTGGTGTTTTGTGTCTTTTCCCTTTGCAATAGGGAATTCTGGGTAAAAGGTCATCTTCTTGGCTATCGAGTTCTCACAGGAGTGCGAAACTTGCAAGAGATCCCAAAGCCACCTTGCGACTCGCCCTATCTCTTGGAATTAGGGAACAAATCTATGCATGTCAGTTTCAATGAACGCTTCTTCACTCTCCGTCGTCAAAACGGAGCAGTCGAGACGTACCTGGAAAGTGTTCTTTGGCGTACTGTTCGCAAGCCTACGTCATATGTCAACACCTTACATGCTTTCTCAAGTTCCGAGGGTTAAGATACGTACTTTGGCAGGTTTGTTGACCTTCTGCCCAATTGACTTCCACTTGTTGTTCTCGTACTCCTTGATGGCGTTCAATAACTCTTGGCTCTGAAAAGGAGAGGTCAGCTTTTGTTGTTCAATGTACAGGGCGAATGGTGGCTACCTCGTCCTCAGCAAACTCAGCATAATGCATGTCCTAAATCCAATTAGCTTCTTAAATCCTCCCGTTGATCTCCTGGTCGAGCATACCTTGTACCAATGCTTCTTGACAGATCCTTCTGTCCTGGTAGGGAAAGTCTACACGTCATTTTTAGCATATGAATCATACCCAGGCTACACCGTAGGTCTTACCTTGGCAATCTCTGCCCAGCTGTTGCCAGCATCTCGCATTTGCTTCAGTCGCAACTCTTCTTGTGGTGTCCAGGGAGTGTTAGTCCGGCTTTTCTTGGCCGGTGGAGGTGCAACTGGTGCTGCGTTCGCATCATCTGTCTGAACTTGTTGTGGTTGTTGAGGAACCGCCTGTGGTGGGGGAGGAGCTGCGACAGGAGGTTGAACTTGAGATGGGGTAACAGGGGCAGGAGGAGCAGCGGTGGCCGGAGGTCCAGCGGCACCAGGTGCCGGCCTCTTTCGCGACCGACCAGCTGGTGCCGGAGTGGGAGTAGGTACTTGCTGAGGAGGTGCAGCACCGTTTGGAGGCTGCTGAGGAACGTTCATGGGAGGAGGTTGAACAGGCGCCGGGTGATGTTGCTGCTGCTGCTGTTGAGGTTGCTGTTGTTGCTGCGGTGCCATATTAGGTTGAGGGGCGCCGTAGCGGAATTCCATGTTCTCAGGACGACGGGTCATGTCGTTCTGGTATTGGTGAGGGTTGCTATTGAGAGACGCAGGTCAGCAGGGTGGCTCCCAATCGTAGGGCTTCATGATCGATATGAATGGGCACGGTAGTCGACACAACCACAAGCTACAGGCATTAGAGGTACTTTCATGTGAGAAAGTTACTTGTGTAGCTTTGGTAGGCGTCAGGTCTATCAGTGGTGAAATGGATCGTGAGACACAATTCGAAGGCACCGATTAAGGACCTTACAAAGCCAGAAATACCGTGACGAAACAGGGAAAGAGTCGTATTACTCTTGTAATCGACAGATGGTGTGGTACCTGGTCCAAGAAAGAAGGGTTCATCAAAGGACGTATTACTTACTGCATCTCGGTTGGCTGATGAGAGTTGGAGTAGACATACTCCGGGACAGGCCCGACTTGCCACTGCTGCATGTTCTAAAAGGTACCAGTTAGCCATCAGATTCAAGGAACCATCGGCAATAAGCAAGGAAACATGATGTTGAAAGTCGTGAGACGCTGACGCTAGCGTCTGCGATACAACAAGACATATCATGACTCTGACTGGTGTATCAATCAACGTGGGTCTGAAGCACGCGCAAACTGGGGGTGACGCGACCAGGGTCTGGGCTGAACTGAGCTGCGCAACTATTGTCGATATCGAATTTCGACAGGAACAGAACAATAGTCGCTTCATAACATTTGCAGCATACCTGTAACCACAGCCTCGGGTCCACCTTGTTGGCCGGCATCGCGTTGCGATTCATAGTGCTTCTCTCCGTATTAACACCAGAAGCGCGATGGCGCAAAACGCGGAACTTTTTTTCGGATAACCAAGAGTACAGATGGTGACAATAGAGAAAGTATTTGTACTCACGGGCAAAAGTCTGACTAGTTGATCCGTGAATAAAGTTGAGTTAAAAGGCAAGAGAGTTAGACAGTGACCAGTCACAATATCGTGAAGGCGACAACGTCGATACAGAAGAGGTACAGACGAGTATCTCGAGTATCTGCGAAGTACTCAACAAAGATCTGTGCTGGGAGGGGATTTTTAGGGCGTCAGGAAACACAACCGCGGGATCTGGTTGGTAAAAAACTGAAACGTGATGTGGTGGGATGCCGGTTTGATTTCTCCACGCAAGTACCAACTGGTCGAGATGTTCAAAGTTTTTTGTCTTGTAATGAACCTTTGTGCGCTGGTTAAGGTTGGGTCAGTATCAGCGTGTAAGTGGTGAGAGTGGAAATAAAGAAAATTGTTCGAGTTCAACGGAATCGCATGTGCGCGATGCTCTACGTGTCTAACCCATGTGCGCGGTCAGATGCTGTGTTGCTTTTCGCGTGCGCCTCGGCGAAGCCATGTTGAAGACATTGGCAGTGCCCCGTTGTTTTTGGGGGTGGTTGGAGACGAGACAGACGCTTGTGAGCGAAAAGAGATTGATTGGGGCTGGGGCTATAACGAGGCAGGAAAATGCAAGCAAGCCAGACAAAAGAAAGGACAGGCGGACACACGCGTAACGTGTCTGCGATAAGACGCGAGTGATGTGAGGTACGTAGCGAACAGAAACGTAGGACTGTGGTCGTGGCAAGACGATGGATAGGTAGATGCGATGCGATGCGACAGGTGATGGTGATGGTGAAGTATTGAGTCATGAGTGAATAGAGTGAGTGAGTGAGTTTATGCTCAGTTGCCGCATCTCAACTCGGCAATGACGGAAGATACAGGACGCGCGCTCAAAAACATGTACAAGTTTTCATTTCGATGAGCAAAGACGCAATAATGAGTGAGAATGAAAGCCAGGAGATGGTATTGATTGATGGGACACGATATAGAATAGAATGCTTACTTGAGTTAAAGGCCCAGGAGGGAACGAGCAAGCAAATGCGCGTCTTGTTTGTCTGCGACGGTGACGACACAATGTGAAGGTCGAGTCACAGGTCAAGTCGTTTTGCTCGCCTGTCGCAGGTCGCAATCGCAGAATGATAGAGAGATACCTCACTCAGCCTTAGCAGATGCTGTGGGTGGATCCACAGCTAGGTTGATTGAGGATGAAGTTTGGGCGTAGAAGGTATGGATTGTGAGATGATGTACAATAGATACCTCACCTCAGTTCAACTCTGTTCCCGTCAGATCGAGTTTGAGGTGGATTGGATGCGGCAGGTAAAAAGTAGATAGGTCTGTCTGGGGGAGGGAGGAACGATGGATGGTACCTCGAGGCAAAGTAACTCGGGCAGGACCTTGGAAGTCGCTGGGACCTGGGGAGGGGAAGGTAGTCGTGGGTTACCCTTTTTTTTTGGTGGAAAGGGGAGAATGGAATGGGCGAAAGGAGGTGGGCAGGCGTGACAGAAAGCTACGACGCTTGCGCTAAAAGTGGGTCACCGACGCTTCCGAGGCGCGAATAGCTTAGAATTTGACCTCATAATCACACTGTCTTTAGACACATAAACTATACTGGAATGCACAGTGCGCTGATGACGAGCATGTTATCTCTTTCAGCAGGAAACATCTCGAAAACAAGTACTGAGAGGTACGTGCTCTCGTTCCCCGCCCGCTAATGAAAATCTCTCGTTTCTTTGGTTGATCCGGTAATTGCCAAGCCACGTTTGGTCAAGCCTCAGTTATCGTCGTACAAGTTTATCATAGAATCAGGCATTCAATCAGTTGAAGTGAGGTCGGCAGAGATATCTCCTTGGTATCAGTAATTGTCAATCCCACTCAATGAGTCTAGTCTCCTCGCGTACGTCACCTTTTTGATCTGACATGATCTGTTTCCCCCTCGTCAATGGCCTTCCTTGTCTAATAATTCACCGACTGGTCTAATCTCACGATATCATCCCATCAGACAATGAATCCCTGTTGGTGATTAATTATACGGTTGTCGGTGTTTTGCAATCTCTATTTCGTTTGTCGTGGCTGGTTAAATCTCTTTGATGAGACTTTCGTGTTTAGCTCCAGCAGCCACTGGCAGTTTCTATCTACGTGACGTGCTGTCATTTTGCATTGCGTGATAACCTTGGTAGGATAAAGCGGTCCTTTCACGTGTCCTCTGCTATTCTTTTGACTATTGCAACTATTCATCTGTCATCTATCACGTTCCTATGTTTGTTGGTTTCAACGTGTTTCGTTCTGTTGACGAATGACAAGGTGTCATCCCCACTCCACGCGATCATTTCATACTTTATCTCCAACAACCACGAGGTGTTGTCAAAAGTAGGCGCACTTTGAATGACAGATCTGTACTAGATGTTGTCTTGACACCGTTTCTTGAACCTACGTACCTTGTCTTGCGGTACGTGCCATTTGAGGATGGCTGGCCTCAAGAGCCGCATCTCTCAAAATGATGGATCTGCCCCGATTCTCCACCCTACAAGTACTGTACACAATGGGGTATACCCGGCAATCTGGTCGCGTCTCGAGCTAAGATCGTGACATTGAATCTGTGTACCTCTCAAGTCCCTCCCACGTCGGATCCGGGACTCGGAGTTTTTGTTCTATCGTACGGGTGGCAATTAATATAAATGGATATGGTCTAATATGATGTTTCTGATGCTGTAGAGATGCAGTTTGAGTAATTCTGCTTGTTTATCCGTCGAGGCTGTCGACCCCCTTTTTTTTCAATTTCTCCTCAACCGCACTTATGATGCCGCCTTTCACTGTCATAGGCACAACTCGAGCTCGAGCTGCATTTACACGGGCAAAGATACTGAACTGATTCAATCACATCAGGGGAGATTTAGATTTACATGCTAATACCCCGAATGGCAACCGTATGAGACTGCTACATACTCGATAGCTGTCAAGAGAAGACCAGACTCATCTTCGTTGTCCAGGGTAGGCTTACCGCAATATGTCCTCACGGACGGCATGTTGCGGAAATTCCTCCTTGTTCCCCAATAAGCACATTGTTAAAACACTACAAGAACTCTAATAAAATCAATTATATGAGGAAAACTAAATTTACTATAGTCTGATTAGGTTCTCACACCTATAGCAGAACTTCCGACTAAAAATGGTGCTAAGAATGAATATGTTTCTATAATTTCCGACTTTTCTTCCTCCTATGATTTAACTTCTCTTAGATTACCCGGCACATACAGGATGAAATCTCTTGAGCCCTAATGGTGGCGAACGTTGAGATTAAGCTCCGATAAAGAGGAATGCAACAGAACTACCAGATCAAGACAACGGCGAGATAACCAAATCTGACATTCACACGACGATCCGGCACCGGCATCAAACTCCATCGAGTTCATCTTCCTCCACCATCTCCAACTGCATTGCCGATCCCCGCCCGCTTCGAAACACGCTTGTAATCTGGGATGGCCTGATGTCCCACGCCAACAATAAAATAAGCACAAAAGAGGAGCACGGGGCACTCTCCCCATGCGAACGAAACATACACGCCTTAATATGGATATCGGGGAAATACATTCCGAGGCAAAATTGTCGCCCGCAATACGAGTTTGCGGTGAGCAAAGATCCTGATAACAGCAACAGAGCTCGAGTGCATCGGTGCTTTAGCCTTCTTTTGAGTTACATTAGACTATCAAGTTTCGAAACCTTTGTTCCTCGAGGGTTAGGCCCGCGGATGAAACCACCCCGGTTGCAAGAGCTGGTCAAAATATTCGGACACCTCTTGAGCCGTCCGTAGGGCCAAGCGATCAGGACCCTTGCTTCTACCTTACGCTCCAATGGGTAGGGGAACTTATAGGTACAGTAGGACTGGATAATGGAAATCTCAAACATTCTGGTCGCGTTTCAAGCTACAACCTTATACAACGGTGAATATTGAAACGCCAGCCCTGCAAGATAGACATGTGGCGTAAAGAACACAAGGCATTGCTTAGCCATGGAGTAGAAACCTTCAACAGACACGAGATGAATCTGCCGGTGTCATGAATAATCTCACAAAACACGTAAACAACTTTAAAAAAAGTCTTTTTATATGGAGAGTGTACTTTAGTAGCACAATCAATAAAGACAAAACCCGAACGAAATTATCATCAACACGGAACCCTGCATGTGTTTTGTGGATTTACACGTAGTGCTCTCTCACAAGCATGTCCCGCCATAAAAAATCTTTGACGGCCCTTTGCCGCTTGACTAACAACTCACGATAGCTGCATCTCTGTCCCCGTGCAGAGCAAAGTTCCAGAACATTTTTCTCAGGACAGCCTGAAGGCCCCCAGTCCGGGATCCAAACAGCTATGACCATCTCGACCGCACAGACTACTGAAACACTGCCGAGGTAAGTCTACGAAGGGAAGTGTTGCGGCTTGGCAAACATTTGACAGCTGTATAATGTTTAGCGCTTAATAGAGAAGGATTAAGTAAATAATACTTGAGGAATTATGTATCAGGATTTCGTATGCGAGGTTGCATGGAAGAAACTCAAAACTGAGGTTATCTAAAACTTATCTGGGAATCTCAGATCTTGTAGTTTCGGATCTCGACGTGTTTGATCGCTGCTTCAGACTCGAGCTCACACAGGAACGACAGCTATCCGGCGTCATGGGACCTCCTGTCAACTCGGTAGAGTAGCACCCGGTTTCCGGCAATGTTTCGATCCGAGCTGGAGAATGTGTTTCTCTTGACGCTGTCATGTTAGAAGTGTGCATCAGATATCTGAAGCCTGAAGGCATTCGCAGTTTTGTTTAGCGCCACAGAACAGAGCCCTGCTTCAGGTGCTAGTGCATATTTTCATAAGGATGCTCTACAATACGATATGCATGGGGGTAAGCCGCGTAAAGATCTCGGACAAGGGAGTGAGATCGACTACACAGAGTCACTCTACAGCAGCATTTCGCTACCAAGGGCCGGTTCACCGCCCGACACCACCTGGTGATCATCTTGCCATGGCACGGTGTTAGTCGGCCAGGGCTCCAAGAATAGACGAACAGATTCTGCCGCATTCAAATCACCCAGAGTTGCAAGGAAGGACGACGATCAGGGAGGCGTAAGACAGCGGGATCGAAGCATCCGTATCCATCCTGTGTCTCGCTTGGCCGTGTTTCTCATTATTGTTTTCTGTAACTGGGGAACGAATGTTTCCGTTTGTGCCGCAAACTCAGCTCGTTTCCCCTGCACGGCACATTGCCAGAACCATAACCAGGACACGATACAGAAGACCACAATAGGAATAAGTGCAGAGTCTGTCGACGGACAAGGTAAAAACAAAGTGTCGAAAGCACTGAACCAGTATTCTGAGGTTAATAAGCCGCCCAATCAGCAGAGGACGCTCCACAGAGTTCGCAAATGTCCATCTCTTTTGGACTAATCCCTGATACCGAGGTGAAATTACGCCAGTGCGTTAGCTGGTTTCAAGGGGGGATCCCTGAACCTTGGGCCTGGGGCGCGGCGGCAGCTAACGAAGCGGCGAGATTAGTTGGCTTTGTTAAGGTAGAAACCGAAACCGACGGTAAGGAAAGTTATATGGGTTTGAGTAGCAGTATAGTGACTCTGAGACAGGAAACATCATGACCAGAGAGTTGGTGAGATGATGATGCTCCTGCTGAAGAAGTGATATGTATGATATCAGAGTTGAAGTTGTTCTGCCCTGATCCTACCAAACAACAACAGATGAAGATAAAACTTCCTAAAGTCTAATTAATTAATAAAGGTGCAAACAAGTCACTGCGTGTTGAAATTAGACAGGCGCTTGTCGTCCCGCAAATTTGTGAATCGAGGCGTCCATGGCATGTGCGCATCGTCTAAACGGACGGCATATCTTGCACCCACCTATCACGAAACGATAGCCGACAGGGTTGCAATGACATGCCCTCCACCAAACACCGTGCAAGCCGGCCGAGAAGTATATGTACGTATCTGGACTCGACTCGAATTTTGATACCTGGAGCCAAAAGGCGAGAGAAACGAAACCGGATATTGTTTAACTAAACATTTGGGGTTTGATAAGCTTTGCGGAACATCTCCTTGTAGCGGCTTTACTTCAGCTGCTTTATACAGAAACACCAAGAATCATGCAGCAGCAGCAACAACAACAACACCAACTCCCCGATCGTGTTTACTTGTTACGCCCGGGCCAGTAGTAGTCTGCTAGCTGCAGCCAACAGCTTGGGACCTAATCACGGTCCTCCAGAAGATCACGGATCACAGCGCAGCGGCGCGCGATGGATGTTAGCCTCGAGGCTACAAGTGTGGGTGGGATTTTTACAGCCAAACCACGAGGTTGAAGGAACTCGAGGTGCAAATCAAAATCAGGGACCGTCCAATTACGAAGCAATATATGAACCCCTGCTACTCGCCAGGGTTGGCTGCCAAGAAGCAGTTTGTGTGCTGCGCTGGAGAGTCAGACAAGGCTATCAACTAATGGAAGGGCACCTTGAATTATTACGCGCATCGCGCACCTGAAGCTGAGGTCGATGTAACGCAACACGACCCCGCTGAAGAGAGACTCACTGAATGTCTGCTGTCAGGAATAAGAAAAGTGATTGATTGATTATCAAGGAATGAACACGAGGAGGCCATACGTAAACCTAAGGAGAGTACTATATGCGTGTCTTGTCCGACGGGAGACAGTTTCTCCTTGAGAGTAAAGGTACTGTGCTGCTGTGCTGTGCTGTGCTGTGCTGTAGAGATCGGATGCCAAGGATGGCGAAGAGTATGTTTAAAACTCGCACAGGCCTGCCAATATCCGTTGTACGAGTACTGAACCGGGGGTGGTAAATGGATGTTTGGATCACTTCTTCAACAGTGGGAGACGCTACGTGCGGTGGTGACCGTTTTACCAGGCAAGGGTGAGTTGATTTGACAAGGCGGCGGATCTTGTATCCGTTACTGACAACGACTGTTCTGTTCTGCAGTTGCAGTTGCAGCATGTAAGTGATCGTTTTGAGGTTCGCTTGGGCGGACCATGTCATCTGGTCTTGGTTCGTGACGAATTGATTCATGATAGTGGCGGACGGTGGTGTTCGCTCCATATTCCTATTCTGTCGAGCTGTTTAGACTAGATCTCACCTTCACCGCGATTGAGGCTTGACTACTGCACACTTGTATCAAGCCATTGTCATCTGTGGCGTTTCTGTAATATTACGATCGTTGCTATTGCTTCACAAGCCCTTTTTTTTCGTCTGAGGTTTTTTTTGGGGGGGCTAGAGAAACAAAGAAACCAAAAACCCCAGAAATTGGGTGTCTCATTACTGCAGGTTTTGTCTTGTGTTAGTCTCGTCTTGCGCCCAGTCTATGGTCAGGCTAAAATAGTATAGTGTCGTCTAGTTTGTCTCCGTTTAGAGCCTCAGGTCTTGTTGTAGCAGTATTTGTTTTGAGTCCCAGACAGGAACTGTAAGATGAATCATTATCCACGACTTGTTCCGTCTGCGATGGATGTATGTTTTGGTTTTGTTCATGTTGCAGCATCCCAACTCCAGCCAAGCCACATGCCATGCCCTGCAGGCCCTGAATCTACCCCCATGCTCTGTCCTGTCGCCTAGGCCTGGAACGCCTCCCACCCCCGTTCGTTAACGCTGTTAGACTGTTCCTGTTAGATGTAACAGGGGCCCTGGCAGTGAGCAAACCCTTGTTATGCCCTGATCCATGTCCTTCCTCCAATCCATGCATGGCCCGAACCATCACCACCGTCGTGGCCGTTGCAATCTGCCCCGTACGTACTGTACCTTACTCTAGTGAGCCTGTTACTGCATGCGTGCCGCTGTAAACTGTCTATTGTGCCTGTTTCTGAATCTTCCATTGTTATTACTACACCACTTGCCCCTCCCCTTCTAATAAACTACTTCTACTTCTCCTCCTCTTTCCCTTCTTCACTTTGGATTGTCATCCTCAACCTCACATCTTTTCTTTTCTTTTTCTTCTGCTTTGCAAGAAACGCTGTCGCGTCTTGTAATTGTATTCACTTCTTCGGCTCTGCTTCACTTCTTCTACGCAGCTAGCTCCAACACACTCATTAACAGTACCAACTTGGACCAACTGGTTTGGCTGCTGACACTCCTTTGAACAACAACAACCACCCATTACCTTCTACACAACAAAACCGATATTGGTTTTTCATTCAACGCCTTTTTATAACAATTCTGTTTCATTCTATCTGAAACAGTTCCAACTTTTGAGGACTTTCCTTTCCGGTGTCTGTATTTTCGAGTTTAAATATTCTCGCTGGCTTAAACAGCACATCCGGCATTCGAACGATATCACTCGCTTCGATCACACTTGGTCTGGCTTCTTCTTCAAGACCAGCTTATACGACGACTTTCGACTCTTCGAAAAACGACGATTCTTTTCAGCAGCCTGACTTTTACTTTACGATACCCCATTGCGGATTCAAGGCAGTACAATGAACAGCCGACCAATGAGCTCAGGCATGCCTCAACACCAGATGGCTCAGGCCCCCGCGCCTTATATCCCATCGCGGGATTCCATGGACCGCCACGACTACGGAATTTCAAAGAACCGTAAGGCTTCGTCGACTGGCGGTGGACGTGCTTGGAGCGATGAGGAGGTGAGTCGATGTTGTTTAGTTGTGCCGGACCAAATCACTAACCCCAAGTTTAGGAGTCGTATCTCATCCAAACTCGCCTCCAGAAGATGCCATATAAGTACATTGCAGCCCACCTCAAGAAGACAGAGTTGGCTTGCCGTCTTCACTACCATCAGCTCTCCCATGGCAGCAACCGACGCAACAAGCGTGCTGCCTCAGTCTCATCGGGTGCCTCCAACGACATCCCCCAGACTCACCACGTGAACGTCCCCAGCCCTGCACGAGAGACTGTCTCTCGCTCAGTTTCTCCTGGTGGAAGTGTACGAAGTTATAGCCCTCCTCCCTGCAACGTCAACACTGCCAGCCACATCCAACTCCCCAGCATCGTTGGACCTAGCGATGTCACTCGTCTACCGTCCATTCTCCCAAAGCCATCTCGCATGTCTCTCCCACCTCCCGTCACCAACCAGTCATATACGACGACAGTGGACGTCCCTGTTCAGATGCCTCATGCTGCTTTTCACCACCGCGCAGCTTCGCTTCAACGAACAACACCTCCCCTGCGTCTTGACTGCTCAGTTGTGCCTGCTCCTGGACCCGTATCTTCACACATCGCTGCACACAATGCCTCGCATGTCGATCTTCACGCGTGGG